>NW_027442062.1:0-243926 GCF_048569485.1 Anomaloglossus baeobatrachus | reverse complement strand
ATTCTCACACTGGGGTGGACAACTACTCCCAACCTCCTCCCTCGGACCTAGCTCTACCTGTGGAGAGCTGCAACACCCAATCTGCGTCACCATCAGCCCCAGCGGACATCATCACTGCAGCGGCGGCTCTCATACCTGGCCGCATACCACAGGTGGCGTCACGAATAACTACTACTCCTATCATCCCCATCCCCCATCTTTATTGACAACGCCACGGTCACGAAACCGGTTCAGGCTGCTGTGACATCCCAAACCGACACCGGCCCGGTGACGAGTAACCCCAGAGACCCCGCGGGCGCGTCACTTACATCCACCCGCCAACTCGTTATGGGCCCTATACATGCGGAGAAACAATAAGTGACAACACAAGGGCACCTAATTTGGAAATCAAAAAGAGGAGCACAAACATTTAACATAAGAGGAAAACATAAGGTGCTCCCCCCGCACACACACACACACGCAGCTTCTCCACACAGCTTTCAGGGGTCAATTATGTCCATTTTAAGTATTTTTTACCCCTTTTGCTGGATTTTAGAATAAAGCTTAGAAATGAGTTATAGGTTACAGAAATGCTTCTTGTCAACAGCTTCATACGTGACAATCAGGGAACAGTTAGAAGCTGGTGTCACCTCTCTAAATATTACAGACAAAAAAGGACAGGTACATGTGATGTGTGTAAGTCAATGAAAGGAGGAAGGGGCAGGGGAAAACGGAATCCAGCACCAAAAATTATTTTATATAAAAAAAATCAAAAATTTATTGAGGCATATAAGTTAAAAATATGAAAACCGCAAAGGGGGGGGAAAGGGGTATCATGGTATCCTTACGTGTTTCGGATAGGAGGTTAAAAACATGTCCTTATTCATAGGTATGAATAACCTATGAATAAGGACATGTTTTTAACCTCCTGTCCGAAATGCGTAAAGTTTTCATATTTTTAACTTATATGCCTCAATAAATTTTTGATTTTTTTATATAAAATAATTTTTGGTGCTAGATTCCGTTTCCCCTGCCCCTTTCCTCCTTTCATTGACTTGCTGTTGGTTCCAGACTGGGCTATGCTGGAGGATCCGTGCACCGCAAATTTTTCTGGGGACCATACATCCTGGTAAGCTGAAAATACTTTTTTCTGTTCTCTATTCACATGTGATGTGTGGGGCTGTTATGACAAGGGATTTCAGATAGCACTTTTAATACTCCAGTCACATATTCTGATCCGTTCATTCAATAAGTATAGTGGTGCCCATAGTGCCAGCCTCATAGTAAGACTGTGCACTTTCCTGCTCTACATTTGCCCCAGGAGTAGACACAAACGGAATGGCTCCAATGCAAGAACGGTATATAGGCCCTGTGCAGTGCAATCGCTCATTATAAGCACCACTTATGTATCTGAGCCTGCTGCTTTGAAGGTGGCCGCCTTACATATTGGGCCACTGTGGAGCTGCACAGGTTGCATCCTTTGGTGCGTTCACCCCTGGTTGTTCCTTCCTTCAGAATCAGCACCAGTAGTGATCTATCACTGAGCGCTCTTTCAGGGACAGTGCAGGTCATATCTGCCCCTGCATTAAGTGAAGTAGTCCTCTTTGGCTGTGTTGACTCCAGGTCAGTGCACTCTTGTCCCCCCCTCCTGGGCTCGCTGTGCAGGGTTGGAGACATTTACAGTCCTAGATTATCTAATTACAGAATGCTGCAGCTGCTTTTCTGACCTCTCGTCTCTTCCATTTCCATCCGTTATCAGTTGTGATTTTTCTTTTTCTCATTATAAAGTTATAATTAAACTTTGTCCTGATAACTCGCCAAAGATTCTGCTGCCTCCTGGTGCTGATCTGAGGAATTACAGCTCCATACCTGGATGAGAAATCGTCATTTTTGGAGTTAATTGATCAATCTGATCGGTCAAGACTGTAGAAATGAAAAACAATCTTCTCACCTCGACATCCTCCCTGATCACACATGGTCTTCATCCTTCAGACCTGACATTAGTCCATTCTGTTATCCAGGGGCTGGATTGTTTGTGTGACTTCACACACATCCTTCAGAAGGTCAATTGAATTGGGGATCCGTGGACAAGTGTATTTACTCGATCCTTGGACCATTGCTAATCATTATCTATTAGGGAGTCCACCGCCATGAGGGTGGGGCTGTGCTATGATTAGGTATGTGCCAGGTCCATGGAGGTGTGCCGCCCCCACGTCAGCAGCTGGGCTGCTCGGATCCAGGGTGGCTCGAGGGAGTCCGGACCCAGGGGTCATGCGGCCACTTGAATTAAGGGGGTATTTACAGGGGATGGTGTACTTACAGTTCGTGGCGCCACCCGTGGTGTGTGGTAAGGTGGAGTACCACCGCCGCGGCTGGGGAGTACCCGGTGGCGATGGAGTGGGCAGGCAGGTGTTAACACCTCCACAGGTGGGGGGGATGCCCCGGGACTCAGTGATGGTGACAGGGATGTGCCGTTGGGGAGGTAAGGGTCACTGGCGTACTCACTCAGTTCAATAATGCTGACACTAACAACTTAGTAAACCAAAGTTCTTGACACCGCTGCCGCTGAGGGGAGCACGTTTGAGTCCCGTCCCTGGTGGTGTTGCCTGATAATCTGTGACCTTTCCCTTGGCACCTTGTTCTCTTCTTAGTTGGCCCCTATAGCTTGAAACTAAATCGGGTCCCGCTCCCCAGTGTGGCTAACTGAGGGAGCTTGCTCTTAGGGTTCACGCATGGGAATACCTAGACCATATGTGTGGAAAGTCCTATCCCCCTCGTTGCGCTAGTACCCCGATTTTGAAGCGGGTGGAGAGCGGATCTTGAAGGCTCCATTTTCGTCGGGTAAATTGTCAGGTTGTCTGAAGTTACTCCCTGACCTAGGGTCCATGTACCCCGTCGTGCCCTGGTCCCAGCCCGGTGATGGTATAAGGCCGCCGGCCGTCCTCCATGACAAAACCGTACCCCTGGTCACGATCCCCTGCGACCGGGGGTCCAGCTCCTACCAGGCCCAAACCAACGTCTGCTACCTAGTACTTCCAAGGAGCCCAGCTCCTGACCTCCTCTCTTCTTCACCTCCAACACTACACTGACGTACTCCTGACCTCCCCTTAACCAACCCCCCAAGTGGGCGACCCTATTCCACTCAGGCCGTCCACTGGTGTATCTGGTGGGTGTGGTGCAGCGTGTTCCTAGGACTTTGATTAGCTTATTTTGGCAACACCATTAGTTAGGGACCCGTAACCAAGGAGGGCACAGAAGGGCAGATTGCACAGGAGGGCAGATTGCACAATACCCTGTGACGACCTGATAGGCCAGGGCGTCACATAAATGCCAGGACTAAACTGTTTCATCTGTAGATTCCTCATGGATGTCCAGGAGATGCATGGCACCAAAAGTTCTGTCTCTTGAGCTTTGATGTTTGAGAGTCCTGAAGACAAAAAAAGAAAACATGAGACGATGGAAATGCTATGTTTACGTGCGCGTCTCATGGAAAGACATTGCTTGGAAGATCAGGGACACAATGAGGGCGATCACAGGGGTCATGAAGATGACTATGATGATCACACAGAAGACAAAATGTCCTGGAGAGCACCTGTCACATGCACCTGGGCTTCAAGTCTAGGGCCGCCATAACAGTCATTAAATCTCATCTTCCCTTACCGATCTCACAATGTGACCCTTGTTCTTATGGTTTGTTCCCCCAACCATGTATCAATGTTTCTACCATCTCTGCCTTCACCTTTCTCTTATAAAGTATTAAAAGTAAATTCTTTAAGTCTCTCCTTCCACTATTTTGTACCCTAACTTGTATTTTTTTTGTTAGTGACGTCTATAGAACTGAGCTCAATATTGACATTTTTACACATTTCCTTTATTTGTACATCTGCAGAAATTTCACCAAGTGTCCTATAGTTGCTCTACTACCCTTCCTATGGATGTTACCACACTGGCCACTCTCTTATCATCAGGTACATCACTTGTTAGATGGGACAGGTCATACAAATTAGAGGTATGGTCCGTATTTGCCACTAGACACTGGAGGGCACGTGCCTGGGGCGGCGCCTTCCAGGGGGCGGCGCCAAGACCAAACCTAAAAAAATAAATAAAATAAAATTATGTTTTTTTCAAATCTTCCTCCCTCATCAAAACTCTTTTTTTAAATCCGGCCTCTTTTGGAGGAGGGAGGGG
The DNA here is from genome assembly GCF_048569485.1 of Anomaloglossus baeobatrachus. Taxonomy (NCBI): domain Eukaryota; kingdom Metazoa; phylum Chordata; class Amphibia; order Anura; family Aromobatidae; genus Anomaloglossus; species Anomaloglossus baeobatrachus. The sequence continues at coordinate 239,759 of NW_027442062.1, read as the reverse complement.
GCGCCGCAGTCATTTAAATTCGCTGTCACTTCCGGGGTCATAGGAGCCGCAATCAGCTCCCCACCCCAACGTGCGGCCGTGAACTCACTGTGCAGAGGTCACAGCAGCGTGAGACAGAGCCGCGCAAAGGAGGATGGAAAGTGATGGAGCTGCCGCAGATAGGAGGTCCTGCCCGACACCACCGCCGAGAATGGGATATGCAGCCTGGAGTAGGTAAGCTCTTTACAGCCAAAGACCTGCCAAACAAGCAACCTGGGGGGGAGGGCTGCAACATGGAGGATGGGGATAATAGAGCATGGGGGGATGGAACATGATGGGGGTGCGCATCATGGGGGGATGGAGCATGATGGAGGTGGGCAGCCTGAGGGATGGAGCACGATGGGGGTGCGCAGCCTGGGGATGGAGCACGATGGGGGTGCGCAGCCTGGGGGATGGAGCATGATGGGGGTGCGCAGCCTTGGGGATGGAGCACGATGGGGGTGCGCAGCCTGGGGGATGGAGCACGATGGGGGTGCGTAGCCTGGGGGATGGAGCACGATGGGGGTGCGCAGCATGGGGGATGGAACACGATGGGGGTGCACAGCATGGGGGGGATGGAGCACGATGGGGGTGGGCGGAATAGAGAATGGGGGATGGAGCATGATGGGGTGCGCAGCATGGGGGGATGGAGCATTATGGGGGTACGCAGCCTAAGGGATGGAGCACGCTGGAGCATGATGGGGATGGAGCATGATGGTGGTACGCAGCCTGGGGGATGGAGCACGATGTGGGTTCGCAGCCTGGCTGGATGGAGCACGATGGGGTTAGGGGGAATAGAGCATGGGGGATGGAGCATGATGGGGTGTGCAGCATGGGGGGATGGAGCATGATGGGGGTGCGCAGCCTGGGGGATGGAGCACGATGCGGGTGCGCAGCCTGGGGGATGGAGCACGATGGGGGTGCGCAGCCTGGGGGATGGAGCACGATGGGGGTGCGCAGCCTGGGGGGGATGGAGCACGATGGGGATGGGGGGAATAGAGAATGGGGGATGGAGCATGATGGGATGCGCAGCATGGGGGGATGGAGCATGATGGGGTTGTGCAGCATGGGGGGATGGAGCATGATGGGGGATGGAGTATGATGGGGGTACACAGCCTGGGGGATGGAGCACGCTGGAGCATGATGGGGGATGGAGCACAATGGGGGTGCACAGCCTGGGGGATGGAGCACGATGGGGGTGCGCAGCATGGGGGGATGGAGCACAATGGGGGTGGGGGAATAGAGCATGGGGATGGAGCATGATGGGGTTCGCAGCATGGGGGGAGGGAGCATGATGGGGGATGGAGCATGATGGGGGTGCACAGCCTGGGGGATGGAGCACGTTGGGGGTGCGCAGCCTGGGGGGATGGAGCACGATGGGGGTGCGCAGCCTGGGGTGGATGGAGCATGATGGGGGTGCGCTGCATGGGGGGATGGAGCACAATGGGGGTGCGCAGCATGGGGGGATGGAGCACGAGGGGGGGTGCGCAGCATGGGGGGATGGAGCACGATGGGGGTGCGCTGCATGAGGGGATGGAGCACGATGGGGGTGCGCAGCCTTGGGAATGGAGCACGATGGGAGTGCGCAGCCTGGGGGATGGAGCACGATGGACATGCGCAGCCTGGGGGATGGAGCACGATGGACATGCGCAGCCTGGGGGATGGAGCACGATGGGGGGGCACATTATGGAGAATGGGGGGGGATGAAAAATGAGTGTGGTAATCGGTATAGCGAATGGGGGTTGCAGTGTGGAGAATGGGAGGCATAGTATGGAGAGTGGGGTAACATGGGGAAACTCTATGGACATGGGGTAGCTGGAGGGGGCACGTTATTGAAAAAGAATAACATGGGGGGGCACGGTATGGAGAAGGGGCAGCATGGGGGGCTCGACATGGAGGGGGCTTGATATAGAGAAGGGGCAGCATAGGCGGGCTTGGTATGGAAGGGATTGATATGGAGAAGAGGCAGCATGGGGGGCTCGGTATGGAGGGGGCTTAATATGGAGAAGGGTCAGCATGGGCGGTTCAGTATGGCGGGGGCTTGATATGGAGAAGGGGCAGCATGGGGAGCGCTCAGTTAGGAGCCTGGGAGGGCTGGGCATGCAGAATGCGAAGCAGAAGGTTCATTATAGAATGGGGACAGCATGAGGGGGCAGTGAAGTGTGGGCTGCATGGAAAGGTGGGAACAGTGGAGGACCTAGTTCATAAGTGAGGAAGGTGTGGAGGTTAAAATTCATAGTGGGGAGGACAGTGGGGGGTTTTCATTTGAGGGGGCATATGTCACTACGGACAGTGTAGTGGGAATATGTTATAAGAGATAATAATGTGGAGGCCATATACTATAAGTGAGACAGTGTGGGGTCATTGTTTGTGAAGTGAGCTCAGTGATGGGCAATTATTTATTCTTGGACATAGCCTAGGGCTTACTTATGGTGGTTACTCTTTAGTGAGGCGCATTACATTGACACAGTTTGTCTTAAAGAGAATCTGTCACCAAGTTTTTGCCACCTAACCTGAGAGCAGCATAATGTAGGGGAAGAGATCCTGATTCCACCGATGCATCACTTACTGGGCTGGTTAGTGTAGTTTTGATAAAATCACTGTTTAATCAGCAGTAGCTTATCATTAGAGGACTACTTGACATGCTGCAGGTAGTCCAGCATATTCATGAGCTCTGTATAACTGCCAGATCTGCAGCAGAGAAAATGACAGTAAAGAGCTCAGTAAGTGACACATCGCTGGAATCAGGGTCTCTGTCTCTACATTATGCTGTTCTCAGGTAGGGGAGCAAAAACCTGGTGATAGATTCCCTCTACAGGCACCGTTTCGGTATGTGCTGCAATAGACCAGACGAGAGGGAAGTCTTGGGAGACACAGGACAATGTTTTACTAAGAACGATGACATTTTAAAGGAGTCTTTTACTCCCAAAATGCCAAATAATCTGTAGACAGGGGACGTCGTTCAGGCATGTACAGTTTTAACTTAATATTTTATTACATATATGTGTGCCGCTCCCGTGCCAGCAGCCAGGCTGCTCAGATCCGGAGTGGCTCGAGGGGTCTCCGGACCCGGGGGTCGCACGGCCACTCGATTAAAAGGGGGTGAACTATGTACAGGGGGGAATTGGAAGTTCATGACGCAACCCACGGTGCGTGGTAATGTGGAATACCACCGCTGCTGTTGGGGAGGGGGGAGCCCGGTGGCGATGGTGTAGCAGCAAGATGTTTTAACCCCTCCGTGGGTAGGGGGTTGGTGCCCCGGGGCCCGTAAGCTGTCGGTGACAGGGTGCCGTTGGGAAAAGGAAAAGTGGTTTTTCAGCATACTCACTCAGTCCAGGAATAATAACACTGACAGCTTGTAAACCAGAATTCTGAGCACCACTGCAGCCTGGAGGGAGCACGCCTGGATCCGTGTCTTTGGTGTTGCTGTTAACCTGTGGCCTTTTCCGTGGCACCTTTTCACTATTGGACCCTCAAGTTTGGAACTATTCGTGTTTCGCTCACCCGTATGGCTAACGGAGTAGGGATTGCTCTCAGGGTTCACGCGTAGGATTTCTTTGGACTGTAGTTTGGGAAAGTCCTATCCCATCGGTGCACTAGTACCCAGATTTTGGAGCGGGTTGGCGATGAATATTGAAGTCTTCACCCCCGTCGGGTAAATTACCGGGACACGTGAATCTACTTCCCGGCCTAGAGTCCACGTACCCCATCGTGCCCTGGCCCCTGCCCGGTGATGGCTCAGGGCCGCCGGCTGCCCTGCTCGGCAGTCCGTGACCCTTGACACGATCCCCTGCGACCAGGGTTAAAGCTACTACAAGGCCCAAACCAACGTCTGCCACTTAGTACTCAAAGAGCCCTGCTCCTAACCTGTGACCTCTCCTCTTGAGAATCACCACACAACTCCCTTACTCCTCTTTCACCTTGTCACTTTCTACTACCAACCCCCATATGGGCGGCCCTGTTCCCTTCAGGCTCCCCAATAGTGTGTCTGTTGGATGCGGTGCAAAGTGTTACTAGGATTTTGACTGGCTAAGCTGTTAGCAACACCAAAGGACCAGAATCCGTAACCAAGGAGGAGTGGATACTGTGCAGAAGGGCAGATTGCACAATACCCTGTGACGACCTGATAGGCCAGGGCGTCACATATGCAGACGGTTCTGTCCCCCCTGGCGCGGCCGGTGTCTTGGTGCAGCGGTGCACTCTCCTATTTGCATGTTAGAGACAGTCCCTCGTCTTAATTGACAGACGTCCTTTGGTGAGAGTCAGTGCTGTATAAAATCACTTAGTATTTCTGCACGTGTCCTGACACTGGAGGAGCAGAGTAGCACTCAGTGTCAGTGTGGGTGCGCACACAATGTGACTGCAGTGTCAGTGTGGGTGTGCACACAATGTGACTGCAGTGTCAGCCTGGGTGTGCAAAGAATTTGACTGCAGTGTGGGTGTGCACACAATGTGACTGCATGTCGGCATGGGTGTGCACACAATTTGACTGCAGTGTCAGCGTGGGTGTGCACAGAATGTGACTGCAGTGTCAGTGTGGGTGTGCACGCAACTTGACTGCAGTGTCGGTGTGAGTGTGCACACAATGTGACTGCAGTGTCAGTGTGGGTGTGCACAGAATTTGACTGCAGTGTCGGCGTGGGTGTGCACACAATGTGACTGCAGTGTCGGCGTGGGTGTGCACACAATGTGACTGCAGTGTCGGCGTGGGTGTGCACACAATGTGACTGCAGTGTCGGCGTGGGTGTGCACAAAATGTGACTGCAGTGTCGGCGTGGGTGTGCACACAATGTGACTGCAGTGTCGGCGTGGGTGTGCACACAATGTGACTGCAGTGTCAGCCTGGGTGTGCACACAATGTGATTGCAGTGTCGGCGTGGGTGTGCACACAATGTGACTGCAGTGTCGGCGTGGGTGTGCACACAATGTGACTGCAGTGTCGGCGTGGGTGTGCACAGAATGTGACTGCAGTGTCGGCGTGGGTGTGCACACAATATGACTGCAGTGTCAGTGTGGGTGCGCACACAATGTGACTGCAGTGTCAGTGTGGGTGTGTGATGCCCTGGCCTATCAGGTCGTCACAGGGTATTGTGCAATCTACCCTTATGTACAATATCCACCTCCTCCTTGGTTACGGGTCCCTAACCTTTGGTGTTGCCAAGAAGAAACTAATCAAAATCCTAGGAACACTCTGCACCACACCCACACCCACCAGACACACCAGTGGACGACCTGAGTGGAATAGGGTCGCCCACTTGGGGGGTTGGTTAAGGGAGGGTCAGGAATGTCAGGACACAGTGAGTTGAGCAGTGACTCTTGAGAGGAGGTCAGGAGCTGGGCTCCTTGGTGTACTAAGTGGCAGACGTTGATCTGGGCCTGGTAGGAGCTGGACCCCGGTCGCAGGGGATCGTGACAAGGGGCACGAACTGTCGAGGAGGACAGCCGGCGGCCTTGTGCCATCACTGGGCAGGGGCCAGGGCACGACGGGGTACGTGGACCCTAGGTCAGGGAGTAGCTTCAAGCGTCCTGACAAATTACCCGACGAGGACGGAGCCTTCAAGATCCGTTCTCCACCCGCTCCAAAATTGGGGTACTAGCTTAACGAGGGGGATAGGACTTTCCCACTACATGGTCCAGAAAATCCCAAGAGTGAACCCTGAGAGCAAGTGTGTCGCCCTGGGCAAGCCAGGGGACACAGGTCACACACCACCACACCCTACATCCCAGTTAGGAACACCAAAGCTAACCAAAAATCCTTGTTGCCTTCCTCCAGAGGCTGATGATTCACACCAGGGGGTGGGCCAGGCGGTTGGCTCCGCCCACCGAGGAGTTCACAGCTCTGGAGGCGGGAAGAACCAGGCAGATAAGCTAGGGGAGTGAATGAGCTAAGCAAGTAAAAGTAGGAGTGAAGTGAAGTGGTAAAGGAGGAAAGCAAGAGTGGTGACAGAGAGAAAGCCTGAGTAGTCCAGCTGTGTGCAGGACAGGTCAGCAAGGTCAGCAACGGCGGTGACTGTCTGGAGGGGGACCGTTTGGAAGTTCCTGGAAGGAACCCGGAGGCTGTGTGCCCGGCGGTCTGGAGCAGTGTTCCGAAGGACAGTCAGCACCAGGGCAGGGGCCTCTCGGACCCCGGCAAGGCTTGGAGTCGCCAGAATTTGCCAAATCCGTCAGTGAAGGGGACGTAGTAAATCCCCCAACAACCAAGTCCCGATTGAAGGCAACAGCCCAACCAGTGTAGGAGAGACACCGCCACCGCCAAGGCACCAGTTTCTCAGGGCCAGCGCCTGCGGGCAAAGAGTAGAGCTCCTCCGGTCCAGCTTGAAGCCGGGGAGCGGGTTACCGGTGGGGACCCATCGCAACCAACAAGTACACAAAGGTGCAAGGAAGAGGGACATCACCGTCACCTACTGGGAGAGCAAGTGCAGCCGTCCGTGGGACCGTCTTACCAGCCGTTTGGTTTACTGTAAAAACTGTGTCAACCTCTCAGGCTGAGTGAGTACCACAGTGCCGCAAGGCACAGCGCTGCCCCCGCGTCCCTGCGCCCACCAGGCCCTGCACCTCTCAAGCCATCACCGGGCCCTGGGATCACCAACCCCTACCCACGGAGGGGCAACACAACACCTGGCTGCTCCGCATCACCATCCCCGGGATCCCCATATTGAGCAGCGGTGGTGAAATCACCACAACCGTGGGTGGCGTCACGGACAATAAACAATTCCCACACCCAACACCCCCCTTTCACTCACGGGCGAGGAGTGCCGCTCGAGAAACCCCCGGGATCCGGCCCACGGCTCGAGCCACCACTGAGCAGCAGCCGCCGGACCCGAGCAGAAGGGGTGAGCGTAGTGTGCTGACACCCTCCTCCCCGCCCGCGACAACTTGGCGTCACGAACAGGATCTTACCGCTCTGCCGTCTGGTAGAGGTGCGCCTTGTTACCGCCGGAGGTATCCGGCAGAAAAATTTCAGAAGCCGCCATCTTTGGCACGAAAAGTTCCCACTCGAGCGTCTTCTCGAGTAGTAGAGGCGCGAAGGCCAAAACCCCGCCCCGAGAGAGGAGGGGCCGGAAAGAGCTAAGGGGGACGCGATGGCGGCTGGACGCATGTAGCTGCAGCTATAAAAGCAGGGACGCCAGGACTCTGCAGACATACCGTTCCTGGAAAAAGAAGCCATCATGTGGATGCCGTCCCGCGACACCGTAGCCCCCGCGCCTGGAACCGCGGCGTGGGTGGAAATCCGAACCGCGCAGCTCTACCAAAGGCTGCAGGTCAGGATGCAGCTCCTCATGGAGGAGTGGGAGGCCGACATGGCGGACGTTGTAGCCACCGTGCGGAGACGCGAGGAGGAGGCGGAGAAAGGGAGGGTGAGTGACCCACGTCCCGATGCCCTTGAAGGGCCGGTCATCGCGGCTGCGGGGCCCGGTCCAAGCCCTCTCCCTCCGTTGCCTTCCTCGCCACCCGTCTCGGAGGCCGTGACCCCGCCACTAGGCCTGCTACCACCGCAACCGGTAGCAGTACCCAGCGTCCTCGCCCAGGCGGGCCAACCTGTAGCCGGAGCCCGCAGTAAACCGGAGGTGTTACCGTGGAAAATTCCGAAGGTTGAACCAGAGGCATCCCCTGAAAAATCCCCCGAGCCGGAGCCGATGACCCGCTCCGAGCCGAAGGCCCAGCAGCAGAAAGCCCCTATGCCCATCCCCCAAACCTCGGCTGAGGTAGCGCCGGGTTGTTGCTGCAAGGCAGCGCCCAAGGCCAAGACACCGCGGGACATGCCGCCCAGATTCCTGACAGTGGGCAACGTCCAGGATGTCCCGCGGGGCCCGACCCGTGCGCCGGCGCTGGCAGCAGCGCCGTATTGGGATAGGGAGCCGGTACCGCTGGGCCTGGAGATCGCTGAGAGGGAACGGAAGAAGGCCGAGCTGGTGGCCCGAGCTATCCGGGAGAAAGAGAATCTCCGCCAGGCCACGTTCCGTGTCCGGGGTCCGTTTGTACGAGGGGCAGGTGAGGCGGTTTGATGTCCGCCGGGGCTACGGGTTCATCTACGAGCCGGGCCTGGAGGCCGAAGTGTTTGTAGCCCGGCGGGATGTGAATGCCCACCTGCCTGAAGAACATCCCGGCCGCAACCTGATGCCGGGCGACATTGTGCAATACACCCGGCACTGTGGGGAGCGGGGGTGGTTCGCGCTGGACGCTAAGCTAAGGGGCAGCCAAGAGTCCCGAGTGAGCGCCGCGCCCCCTCCCTTGGAAGGAGCACTGGAGCCTGAAGGCCTGGAGTAGGGCAGCGGATGCCCGTTGCACCGTCCCCGTTGGGACCACCACTTTGTTTGTTTAAAAGTTGAAAAAGTTGAAAGTTCTGCTAATGATGAAAATGATACCGAGTACATTACCTGATTTGCTTTGAGATTGAACCGGCCGGAGCCGGCACCGTTGTCCCCGTGGGGACCGTTTAAAAAGTTTTGCATGGAGGACTATCCATGGACAAGCCCGTGAACTTGCAGGGCACCCACAAACGTTAAGTGGCTTGTAAATATGTTGTTTGCCGTTACCGTTTTCCGCAATGCCGCCTCCGGAGAGGCAGGTTGGAGGGAGGGCCCTGAGCAGAGCAGGCTGGGGCCCAGCCACCACAGGAACCGGTGGCTACCCTCTGGAGGGAAGGACAGATCCCGCTCGGGTACCGTGTGCTGGACTGTGGGTCAAGGGGTGCTGCCTGGGCTTTAGGGGCAGCATCAGGGCCAGGTTGCTTGGGTGGGAGAGAGCGGAAACCGTAACCGTAAACCGTTTGCAACGTTTAAGAAAAGTGCCTCCCGTTAAGGGAAGATTTATTAAAAATGTATATATGTTATTATTTTACCATGTTATCTTTTACAGAAAAATAAAACCGGTGTTGGACGGCAGCCCGCGGACGGTCTGCATTTTGCTAAGGGGGAATGTGTCGCCCTGGGCAAGCCAGGGGACACAGGTCACACACCACCACACCCTACATCCCAGTTAGGAACACCAAAGCTAACCAAAAATCCTTGTTGCCTTCCTCCAGAGGCTGATGATTCACACCAGGGGGTGGGCCAGGTGGTTGGCTCCGCCCACCGAGGAGTTCACAGCTCAGGAGGCGGGAAGAACCAGGCAGATAAGCTAGGGGAGTGAAGGAGTAAGGAGCTAAGATGAGCTAAGCAAGTAAAAGTAGGAGTGAAGTGAAGTGGTAAAGGAGGAAAGCAAGAGTGGTGACAGAGAGAAAGCCTGAGTAGTCCAGCTGTGTGCAGGACAGGTCAGCAAGGTCAGCAACGGCGGTGACTGTCTGGAGGGGGACCGTTTGGAAGTTCCTGGAAGGACCCCGGAGGCTGTGTGCCCGGCGGTCTGGAGCAGTGTTCCGAAGGACAGTCAGCACCAGGGCAGGGGCCTCTCGGACCCCGGCAAGGCTTGGAGTCGCCAGAATTTGCCAAATCCGTCAGTGAAGGGGACGTAGTAAATCCCCCAACAACCAAGTCCCGATTGAAGGCAACAGCCCAACCAGTGTAGGAGAGACACCGCCACCGCCAAGGCACCAGTTTCTCAGGGCCAGCGCCTGCGGGCAAAGAGTAGAGCTCCTCCGGTCCAGCTTGAAGCCGGGGAGCGGGTTACCGGTGGGGACCCATCGCAACCAACAAGTACACAAAGGTGCAAGGAAGAGGGACATCACCGTCACCTACTGGGAGAGCAAGTGCAGCCGTCCGTGGGACCGTCTTACCAGCCGTTTGGTTTACCGTAAAAACTGTGTCAACGTCTCAGGCTGAGTGAGTACCACAGTGCCGCAAGGCACAGCGCTGCCCCCGCGTCCCTGCGCCCACCAGGCCCTGCACCTCTCAAGCCATCACCGGGCCCTGGGATCACCAACCCCTACCCACGGAGGGGCAACACAACACCTGGCTGCTCCGCATCACCATCCCCGGGATCCCCATATTGAGCAGCGGTGGTGAAATCACCACAACCGTGGGTGGCGTCACGGACAATAAACAATTCCCACACCCAACACCCCCCTTTCACTCACGGGCGAGGAGTGCCGCTCGAGAAACCCCCGGGATCCGGCCCACGGCTCGAGCCACCACTGAGCAGCAGCCGCCGGACCCGAGCAGAAGGGGTGAGCGTAGTGTGCTGACACCCTCCTCCCCGCCCGCGACACAAGCTCACCCAGTTAGCCATACTGGTGAGCGGGACCCGATCAGTTTTATACTCAAGGGACCAACCAGAAAACTAGGTGCCAAGGTAAAGGTCACAGACTAACAGGCAACACCAACGGGCACGGGATCCAGGTGTGCTCCATCCCAGCGGCAGCGGTGTCCAGAACTTTGGTTTACCACAGTTGTCGGTGTCCCAACGGCACCTCTCTGTCACCATCACCGAGTCCCGGGACATCCCCCCTACCCATGGAGGGGTTAAAACACATAGCTGCCAACGCCATCTCCACCGGGTACTCCCAATCGCAGCTGTGGTACTCCATCTTACCACGCATCATGGGTGGCATCACGAACTTTAATCAAACAGTCCCGTGTAAAATATTCCCCCTTTTATTTGAGTGGCCGCACGACCCTGTGACGCCCTGGCACAGCCAGGTTGTTACAGAAAGAGTTAATCCTCCTTGGTAATCTGATCTCACACCGGTGCAGCCAGACAAGCCACAGCCCCAGTGTAAGAGAAAAGCAGAGGAGAGGGGAGGGGCTGGAGCAGAAAGTGTGTGGAGAGCAGACAGGACAGAAGTCTGGAGTTTAGCTCCCAGGCTGGGAGTGAAGCATTCTCCAAAAGGGCCGGGGCAGGCCGTAGTGAGGAAGGGGCCAGAACAGGTAGCCGGAGCAGGGCGGTGGCCCCTCGGTACCTGGGTACCCGGATCACTACAGGGGAGTAGATTCCCCGTTCCCGGCTGAGGAGAAAGAGGAAGAGAGAGGAGAAAAAGGCACTTGGCTGCAGGGAAGGAACAACAAGGGCTGCTGCACCGTGTGTGGGACACTAACACCCCCGTACCGGAGGCCGCGGACACCGGCAATTCTTAGTTCACCAGTGACTCCGTGTGACCCCTCAAGCCACCACGGATCCGGATCCGAGCAGCCCGGCTGCTGACGTGGGGGCGGCACAGGTACGCACGCAATGTGACTGCAGTGTCGGCGTGGAGCTGTGCTCCTCCTGTGTTGTGTGCACACCCGCACTGACACTTGGAGTGTGCCGCTGTGCTCCTCCTGTGTTGGGTGAACACCCGCACTGACACTTGGAGTATGTCGCTGTGCTCCTCCTGTGTTGTGTGCACACCCGCACTGACACTTGCGGTGCAGACAGGAGATCTGATGTTACAGTGCTCATTCTCACCAATGGATCACTATCAATCAAGACAAAGGACTGGCTGTTATTTCCTATATTCGGTGGTATGGGTGCACCCTGGCTTAGGCTCCACAGAAAGGTCCTCATTTATATATTAAATAAATGTGGCTTTTTCAGTAAATATTAAAGGGAATCTGTCACACCCTTTTTCGATATTAAACTGCCCCAATGTCTTGTTAGTGATGCACATTTTCTGACTAACAAGACAATGAAGCAGTTTAATATTAACCCCTTCAGCCCCCGGGCACTTTCCGTTTTTGCGTTTTTGTTTTTTGCTCCTTTTCTTCCAAGAGCTGTAACTTTTTTATTATTCCGTCAATCTTGCCATATGAGGGCTTGTTTTTTGCGGGACGAGTTGTACTTTTAAATGAAATCATAAGTTTTACCATATAGTGTACTGGAAAACGGCAAAAAAATTCCAAGTGCGGAAAAATTGCAAAAAAAGTGGGATCGTACAATAGTTTTTGGGATATTTTATTCACGGTGTTCACTATATGGTAAAACTGATGTCTGGGTGTGATGCCTCAGGTCGGTGCGAGTTTGTAGACACCAAACATGTATAGGTTTACTTGTATCTAAGGGGTTAAAAAAAATTCACAAGTTTGTCCAATAAAAGTGGCGCACGTTTTGCGCCATTTTCCGAAACACGTAGAGTTCTTATTTTTTGGGATCAATGGCTCAGTGATGGCTTATTTTTTGCGTCTCGAGCTGACGTTTATAATGGTACCATTTTTGCGCAGATGCTACGTTTTGATCGCCTGTTATTGCATTTTGCGCAAAACTTGCGGCGACCAAAAAACGTAATTTTGGCGTTTGGAATTTTTTTGCCACTACGCCGTTTACCAATCAGAATAATTGATTTTATATTTTGATAGATCGGGCATTTCTGAACGCGGCGATACCAAATATGTGTATATTTTTTTATTTTTTAACCCTTTAATTTTCAATGGGGGGAAAGGGGGGTGATTTGAACTTTTAGGTTTTTTGTTTTTTTTTTTATTTTTTAAAACTTTTTTTTTTACTTTTTTTTTTTATTTTACTAGTCCCCCTAGGGGGCTATAGCAATCAGCAATCCGATCGCTGATCGCTATCTGCTGATCACAGCAATACAGCTGTAATCAGCAGATTCACTCACTTTGGTTTTCCCTCTGCTCTCGGCCGAGGGAAAATGAAAGTGAAAGATCATAGCAGCAGGCGTCATCACATGACCCTGTGCTACGATGGCAACCACCGATAGTCACGTGATAACACACGTGACTTCCGGTGGGGGCGGCGGTGAGTAACAAACATGGCCGCGCGCATTTAAATCTTGCTGCCAGACTTTGGCAGCAAGATTTAAGGGGTTAATGGCCGCGGGTGGAAGCGATTCCACCCGCGGCTAGCAGGCACACATGTCAGCTGTTGAAAACAGCTGATATGTGTGCCGATCCACGCCGCCTGCCCGCGGGCAGGCGGCGGGGCTTAACGGGACACGATCTATGACGGATAGATCCGTCCAAGGTCGTGAAGGGGTTAAAGGACGTGACCGGTTCCTTTTAAGCTGAACTCTCTATGGGTGGGATTATTTCTGTCCCACATATAAATATTTCTGCAGTCAAGGTGTCATTTTGGGGTGACCGATCCCCTTTCAGTCAGCTTAAAAATCATCTCACCCGACGCATGAAAGTTTTGCTTGTGCATGAGGTGATTGACGCTGTTTAGATAAATCAGTTTCCCATCTTTGGCTGCAGTGTTAATGCTCCTTTTAAAGGGGTTTTCTCACATTGGAAACTTATCCCCTTTCCTCGGGATGGGTAATAACTTTCCAATTGCTGGGGGGGTCCGACCACTGTGGCCCCCACTGTTTCCGAGAGTCAGAACAGAGATCGATCATCGGCACTACCACTTCATTTGTTCTTAATTGGAGTGCTGAGCGCAGCGCTCTGTTGTTCTTTGGTGTTAGAATGAATGGAGCAGAGGTGCGGATAATCCATCTACACTACATTCAGAAGAGCCCCGGTTCACACAATTGTTGGAGGCCACACGGCAGTCAGACCCCCAGAGATCGGGAAGTTATTCCCTTATCACATAGAGGGATAATGTTGAAGTTTGAGAAATATGCTATAAAGAATATCTAAAGTTTTGGGATATTTTTTGTTTTAGGCCCCTTCTGAGTAGACTGCTTAGAATACCACAGTTCAGGAGACAGAAGAGCATGCAGACAGAATGGAGGCCAGGAGTAGAATTTCATAGTTCTGTCTCCTGAGCTGTGCACTTAAGAGATCTTTTGAGCAATTGGTGGGGGTCTCAAGTCCCACCCCATGATGCCCCTTCTCCCTACTGAGCCCACCTCTGCCCCTACTAATCTCTTCAGAATAAATGGACCTAAACATATAAGATATCTTCCAAAAGTTAGGTCTATTGCCTGCGACTATCAGTATTGTGGTTCCTATATGGTCCACAGTCTGCTGATGACTGGTAACAACTTACCATTGTTAAGGACATACTGGGAGTTGTACGTTAATGCACTACATATACTGTATGTATATGGTTCTAACCTGACACTTCACTTGATTTCTGTACTAAGTTTGGCAATGTAGTTATGTACTGACGGTGGTTTTGGTGATGTATTATTGTCTTTAGTGTGGTTTTGGTGATGTATTACTGTACTGATGGTAGTTCTGGTGATAATCATGTGGATGTTGTAATCTTTAACTTATCAGTCTTGATCCTAAAACATAAGGCAATGTGCTGGATTAAAAATACAGCATGTCTGTCAGCTGAATAAGTAAGACACTAAAGCCCACATACACTATAGTCTGATCTTTCGGCCGACAGCTATCTTGCTCAGCTCTCCCATATACAGGAGCACTCATCCTGCCAAGTGTTCCTGTGTTCTCTATCAGAGCTGCTGCTGGATAGCTGGCAGCAGCTCATCATTTAGAGGATAATAGGATCTACACACCGTAATCGGACATGCTGGATCCTTATTCCCCCTGACAATCAGAAATTAGAGCCCCCATACACATTGGACTGTCAGCAGAACCTGTCGATATTTAGCTTAATGTGTATGGAAGTAAGGCTCTGGGCAGTCTCGGGGTATGTGCACACGAGGTTTTGAAGATGTCTGTGAACCCCCTGAGTTATTCAGACAGAATATCTTTAAGGACAGTTATCATTTTATCCTGAAGCAAATATATATATATATATATATATATATATATATATATATATATATATATATATATATATATATATATATATATTTTTTTTTTTTTTTCTGCTGTTGCTTCTTGGTCGTTTTTCCAACATCTTTTAGCAACTGGAGTTTACTTAATTTAATAAACTAGTAAAAGGCATCCAAGCAGCAGCCGCCATATAATGGACCGGTCACTTTCAGCCGCTTCTTGTCTGAGGAAACCTGACGAGCTTAAAAAATTTCCAAAGTCTGAACATATGAACAGTAATAGTATATATGGAACACTGCACTCTCATAGAATTGAAAAAAATATCAACAGATTCGTTTTTGTGCCAAAAATTTATTAATTAATATTTTTTCATATATTTAATTAATTGACAGTCTGAGTGAAAGGGGACGTTTCGGCCCAATTACAGGCCTTCTTCGTGCCAATATACACTAAGGAAATGTAAAAACAAACAATAATCAATATTTACATCATGATACAATATCAACATAAATATACAACATACATATAGAATACGTATACAAACATATAGAGATTTTCATGTCAGTGTTGAATATATTCGAAAGACAGTAATATAAAATACATGCTAGCAGTTTGTCATGTAGAGATTTAGAAAAGGCAACATGATGGTATGTATGAGAGAGAGCGCATACCTCAGATGCTGAGAGATGGGTTATTCAGGTTCTGTACGTGCAGAAAAAGAGAGGGGTTTTTTTGTTCTAGAGGAACGCCACTTAAATCATTAACTCTTTCATTAGGAGTCTTAATGAACAAGTCCTATCGAAAAGGAATATACATAAGGGGTCATATATATGTATATGTTTCTGGTGTAACACTGTGTAAGCATTTTTACCTTGTTGGTATTTGTGTGAGGTTTCACAACATCAATAGTTTGAATTTTTATGACTCAGATTATCAAAAAATTATTATTCTTTTCTTGTGGTCCCTTAATAGAATTGAAAATTTCAAGATTAGAGGTAGCATTTCTTTTATCACTGAGTTTTCGCATGGGTTGTATGTCATAAATACCTTGAATACTAGTATAATCAATATGGTGGTAGCTGGAGCAGTATAGAAGTCCATGCAGGTTGAACCATCAAAAACAATCATACAATATGTGTTCTACGAAAGAAGAGGGACAAGGATGACTCCGTATGCCTTATTTTTATGTAATAAACATTCTGGGTGGCATATAATGTGAAAAATACCTTATTGGCGCTATCATGGAGGCCTATTCTGCCCTTGCTTATAAATACCTGGGATAGTTTTATGGCTTGCAAACCCTAAAGAATTGGGGGTAAATGATCAGGTGATCTGGGTATTATATTTAATTATATGACTACCCACTGTATTACTTTTTGTTATTACCTTGGAACTATGATGTACATCAGGAGTCATGTATTGTAAAGAATTATAGACATCACTGTGGAGCTTGTTATTAGCTGAAATGATGACAGTCACAGTTACAACAGGTAAAATTTGTGTATAGTTGAAAGTAAGATCTCATGGAATACTACATATTACCTGGACATTCCCGGTTCAGTATTAGTACAATGCAGTGGGTAATGAGTTCCTCTAGAATAGAGAAGGATAGTGTCCAGTTACCATAGGTGTGCACACCATCTCTCTGCTTACAACTATACACGAATTTTACCTGTATTTAACCTGTATTTAACCTGTATTTAAATTTAATATGCAAATTTAATAACATATTGCACAACACAGGTAGAGGAAAAGTGTGGGAAGGGGAGAAAAGCGGGAATGTGCACAGCAGTAGAGATAATGCAATATACATACAACTACTTTGAATAGCTTGTCAAGGATAGGAAGCCTCAGATTGTACTACCAAAAGCAAAACACAGAAATCCTTATTTAACAAAAAAACACAGAGTCCTTGTTATCTTACTCGTATAACACAGTGCAGAGTCTTTTCCTATCTGTCCCTAACTAAAAGTAGTGTGCACACTTAACTGCAGGTTTCAGCGTGGGGTACCTCGTCACCGTTGGGGCCCGTATTCCGCCGGCAGACACCTCTAAAGTTCAGTCTTTGTCCCGGATCTGTAATTTGCCCGTGCTGTCTGGCTCCTCGCTCCACATCCAGCCTTTCTTGGATCTGTGTCTTGGGGAGATGTCACGCAACACTCAGGTACTTGGACATTGTTCAGCAGGGCAGAATGCAGCCTTGCCTTATTTCGCACGTCCGGACACACACTTCTCTGCATAAAAACAGCTACCAAACAAAACCAGCTCCTCTGCACATCCTGTTCAGGACTGTACCAAGTAAATCAAGTAGCAGGGGTTTGTGCCCGCTGTTCTTTGTTTTGACAGTAGGTGGCAGCATAACAAGGAAAAGTACACAGTCTTCTAACCTATATATGTAAATGTTAACAGATCTTACATTTCCCCCCCTCTTTAACCTCGGCCGTCCCGGCCGATACTCTCCTGAGGCGCTCTGCACAGGGGCACACGGTGGCAACTCCTGCCTTGCTTCACAACCTGGTGCTTGGGAGCCAATGTCTTAAAACAGGATCCAGTGACAGAACACACAAATTCATCTGCCAAGTACAGATCAGGGGGAATACCAGCGTTAGCCCGCTCAGTCCGGCGTGGTACTACGGCTAAGTCACCAGACGTCGGCGCCGTATCAGGGAGTACAGTATTCTCGTCCCCATCGCTGGCGATTGGTGACTCCTGCTCTGCAGGGGTGGCACCTGTGTCTTGAATGGATGGGGGTGTGGATCTCTCCCAGTCTGCTGGGTTGGTCGGGGCCCACCACCATTCTTCATCGTCAGAGCCCTCTTCGACGGTAACAGGAATGGGCACGGGCACCGTCTCCGAGGTACTTTGTCTGGTCCTGTCTTCTGAATAGCAGGGCCTCAGCATATTGCGATGCAGGATGAGGGTGCCGCCTCTTCGCTCGCCTCATACTTCGTATACTGATCCGTGGGGAGAGATTCTTCTGATCACAATGTACAGCTCCGTTTTCCAGCGCTCACTCAACTTGTGTCTCGGGTGTTTCTCTGCAACTAGTACTCGGTCTCCTGGCACGAATGGGGCTTCACACACAGGTTTCCGCTGTGGGTATGTCTTTTCTTGCAGCCGCTTGGTGACAATTCAATGGATAGTCTCCAGCCGTCGACGGTGACAGTCAACCCAGGAACCTACGCTCTGACCTTCGCTGATCTCGGGGGGAGCCAGGTTGAGCTCTTCAATGCCTCTTCCGGCTCTTCCAAACAGTAGTACGTATGGGGTGTACCCAGTGGTGGAGTGGACACGATTATTGTACGCCCACACGAGTTCTGCGAGATAGCCGGGCCAGTGATTCTTACGATCATCCTCCAACGTGCGTAGCATTTGTAGGAGGGTCCGGTTAAATCTCTCGCAGGCTCCGTTGCCCTGCGGATGATAAGGCGTAGTCCTTGACTTCTGCATTCCGTAAATCCTTTGCAGCTCTCTCATGACACTGCCCTGAAAGCAAGCCCCTTGGTCGGAATGTAATCTTTTGGGGCAGCCGTACACCCGGATAAAGTCATCACTGATGGCTCGAGCAGCTGATTCAGCTGTCTGATCTCTGGTGGGCGTCACCACCGCAAATTTGGAGAAGTGATCTGTCATCACAAGGCAGAACTGATAGCCCCGGTGGGAGTGGCCAATCTTCAGATAATCGATCATGAGTACTTCCAACGGCTCTTTGGTTACAATAGTCTGTACTGGTGCTTGCTGTGGGGGAGCCTTACTTAACTCGCAGGAACGGCACAGTTTACAGGCCTTCTCTACTGCCCGAAGCATCTGAGGACAGTATACTATTCTTTGCAACCACTGGTAAGTCTTGTCCGGTCCGAAATGGGCTCCCTTCTCATGCGCCTCTCGGGCCAGTGGTACTGCCATCTTCTGGGGTATCACTACTTGCCACCGTACTTCCAACTCTGTAGCTAGGTGCACCTTCCCATACAGCATCCCTTCTTGCACCGACAGCTTATCCCACTGGCTGAGAATCTGGAGGGCCACGTGCGACAGCGTGGCCCGTATTTCCTTTCTAGGCTTGCGCTGCTGGATCACCCACTCTTTCACTTGAAGCAGTTCTGGGTCAGATGACTGGATTTTCACCCATTCCTCTCTGGTTTGGCCAAGCAGGCGTGATGTCGTGCCCGATGTAATTTCCAGCATACGAGCCTCTACCACTTGAGCGGTGAATTTACTGAAGTCCGGAATTTCGTCTTCCTCCAACTGTTCATCTCTCTCCCCCACTGGGGCTTCGGTGGTAACACGAGAAAGGGCATCCGCATTCTGATTTTCATGCTTAGAGCGGTACTGCACATGATAATTGTATCTGGAGAGTCGTGCCAGCCACCTCTGTTCCATTGCTCCCAGTTTGGCGGTGGAGATGTGAGCCAGGGGATTATTATCCGTATAGACTTCAATTTGGGCTCCCGTGAGATATTCCGAGAACCTTTCGGTTATTGCCCATACTAGTGCCAGTAACTCCAGCCGAAAGGAACTGTAATTCTCGGGATTGCGCTCGGCTTCTCGCAACGTCCGACTTCCATATGCAATCACCCGTTCAGTACCATTCTGTACCTGGGCCAGTACCGCACCCAGGCCGTAGAGGCTCGCGTCTGTATACAACCGAAAAGGGAGGTTATAGTCTGCATAGGCAAGCACAGGGGCGCTAACCAAGGCCTCTTTCAATCGGTGTAAGGCTTCTGCTTGTCTTGGTCCCCAGCAAATTTTTTGTGCTTTTGGTCCTTTCGCAGTCCCTCGGAGCAATTCGTGCAAAGGTTCTGCCTCCTTCGCGAAATCTTTGATAAAGCGACGGTAATATCCGGCTAGCCCCAGGAAAGCTCGAACCTCTCGCACTGTGCTGGGTGTGGGCCATTGTAGCACTGCTCTCACTTTCCCATCGGAGGGCTGTACGCCGGCTTCTGACACCTTGTGTCCGAGATATTCAATCTCTTCCTGAAAGATCCGGCATTTTTTTGGTTTTAGTTTAAGCCCATGGGCCCGTAACCGCTGAAACACTTGGCCCAGGTTTTCTAGATGTTTCTCAAAGGTTGCAGAATACACTACTATGTCGTCCAGGTAAATCAATGTGGCCTCGAAGTTCATGTCTCCAAGGCAACTTTCCATGAGGCGCTGAAAAGTTCCTGGGGCATTATTTAGTCCAAACGGCATGCGATTGAACTCGAAGAGTCCCATGGGTACAATAAATGCGGTCTTGGCCTTGTCTTTCTCTGCCACAGGGACCTGCCAATATCCGCTGGCCAGATCGAGGGAGGAGAAGTAACGTGCCTTTCCCAACGCCGACAGGGACTCCTCTATCCGGGGCAGAGGGTAGGAATCACGAACCGTGCATCCATTAAGCTTGCGGTAGTCAACACAGAAGCGGGTAGACCCATCCTTTTTCTTGACCAGCACGATTGGGGCAGCCCATGGACTCTGACTTTCTCTTACCACCCCGCTCTTCAGCATCTGCGCCAAAAGCTCTTTTACCTCTTGGTAGTACTTTGGGGGTATTTGTCTGTACCTTTCCCTGATCGGTGGGGCATCTCCTGTGGGTATTTCGTGCTGAATCTTGTCAGTACAGCCGAAATCTTCTGCGTGACGGGAGAACGTGGCTTGATTCTCCCAAATAAAGTCCTCTATGGCTTGGGCTTGCTCCGAAGCGAAGGGGCTCAGGTCCACTCCCATCTGCCCTAAGATGACGCAACTGTTCCATTGATCAGTGGGTTTCTCTTTTCTTTCCATTGAAACAGCCCAAGTCCAGGCTTCCCCTGCCATGGGCTGCAATTCAATCGATTCTGCGGCCGCCACCTCTTCAGGTGCCAGGTAGACATGGGCCAGAACAACTCCCGAGGTCAAGGTGTAGGCCTGTTCACCGGTGTTCACGAAACAGAAAGGGACCCTTCCATTTCTTACTGTTGCTAAAGTGCGAGCCACCAACGGTTCGTCTCCGTTCTCTTCACCACGGTAAGGCTCCACCAACACCTCCATCCCCTCGAGTGTACGGTGGGTCCCGACTGGCAAGGTGAGGACTGTCTCACGATTTGGAGGTAGAGTAATTGTTGTCTGTCTTGGGACTCGAACCCTCCCCACCGGGTAGCGGCTCCCACCATTCTTCCACAGTCCTCGGGCACGGATAAGGTGTTGGAAGACCTTTTGGGCGGGCCTGTTAGCAACTGTTGTCTTCCAGTAATCACAGCCCCCCTTGTTGAAGAGCAACTGGTCTAATTCTTTCAGGACGTTCATGCCAACGATAGCTGGCACCTCTCTGTCGTACCGGTCCTTCGTTAACACAATCCCTTTTTTGCCTAAGTTCTGGCCACAGGCACGTATGTCCATCCACACGACCCCTACAACCGGAATGAGAAGATTGTTTGCAGCCCTCAGTTTGATATGTGCCCCTTTGTCAATGGATACAGTTTGTCCAAAATGTTGGTAGAAGAACTGTTCTGGCATGGTGGTCACTTGGGACCCAGTATCCATCAGGCATCTTACTTCTTTCCCTTCAAATTCGGCCGTGATCGTCGGCGTGCAGGCTGCTATATCTTCAGGGCGTTGGTTTTCTCTAAGCTCAGTTGGTCTCCCCGCCATGTGCCCATCCATGGAGGGAGGCACTAGTTTAACGGCGGTCTTTCTTGAGACGTCTTCCTCTCCGGACAGTGTCGGAATAAATGGTTCCGATTTCCACAGTTCCAACACTGGTAGTCTCCAGCGGGTCTTGATCGTCTCTGCTCGATCTGTCCCCTCTCTTCTTGATAGGTATGCGTGCGGGTATTTAGCCGCGGTGCTGTCGTTCTTACTTCTGACGCCGGGGCTTGCATATTCTTCAGCAACTCTTGTAGAGCAGTAACAGTCTCTTGTAACTGATCCACTTTAGCCTCAAGCTGGCTCGGTTCTCGGTTTTTCTCACCCGGGACTATCTTATGCATACAAACGTCACCCCAGGCGTTCTGCGGGTCACAATTTTCAGTTTGTGCGCGGGAGACTGCTTCTTCCAATATCTGCTGGAAAGTTAGTTTTTTTTCTACCCTGAGCCGTTCACGGAGGGCACCTTTGATCTTGGGGTTATGTAACCCACGGAGGAATTAATCTCGCAGGGTACGGTCAGCAAAACCGGGGGTTTGTGCTAGCTCTGGCTCTGCTGTAAGCATTTGTCTCATTATTCTCTGGAGTGCATTTGCATACTGTGGCAGACCTTCTTCTTCACCCTGCAGCCTGTAGAACAGTTGCGCCTGTAAATCTCCTGCTTCTGGTTTCCCGCCATACACTCTCTCAAGAATCTTCACCACCTGCTCTAACGTCTTTCGTTCACTCTCAGGGCGCAATAAAATGGTCTCTTGAGCATGGCCTTCAAGGGCAATCAACAGTATCTCCCCTTGATTTTCTGCAGTCACTCCTGCTACTCTCAACATGCCCCTCACTCTCTGCGCCCAGTCATGGAGAGGTACATTGCTGCCAGTAAATTTTGGTATATGGGTCAGCATAGCCCCCAGGGACAGCTGCCTTGCTGGTATTCCCCCATCAGGTTGTATTAGAACACCTCCATCAGCGACACCCCCATCAGCGACACCCCCCTGTCCGTCCATTGTTCCGTACCAGCCTGCGTATCCTGCCGACTACGCCAAATGTAATAACCTGCAGGTAACGGGATATGCAAGGACTGCACGGAACCACGGGGGTTAATCAATGCAAATTTAATACCATATTGCACAACACAGGTAGAGGAAAAGTGTGGGAAGGGGAGAAAAGCGGGAATGTACACAGCAGTAGAGATAATGCAATATACATACAACTACTTTGAATAGCTTGTCAAGGATAGGAAGCCTCAGATTGTACTCCCAAAAGCAAAACACAGAAATCCTTATTTAACAAAAAAACGCAGAGTCCTTGTTATCTTACTCGTATAACACAGTGCAGAGTCTTTTCCTATCTGTCCCTAACTAAAAGTAGTGTGCACACTTAACTGCAGGTTTCAGCGTGGGGTACCTCGTCACCGTTGGGGCCCGTATTCCGCCGGCAGACACCTCTAAAGTTCAGTCTTTGTCCCGGATCTGTAATTTGCCCGTGCTGTCTGGCTCCTCGCTCCACATCCAGCCTTTCTTGGATCTGTGTCTTGGGGAGATGTCACGCAACACTCAGGTACTTGGACATTGTTCAGCAGGGCAGAATGCAGCCTTGCCTTATTTCGCACGTCCGGACACACACTTCTCTGCATAAAAACAGCTACCAAACAAAACCAGCTCCTCTGCACATCCTGTTCAGGACTGTACCAAGTAAATCAAGTAGCAGGGGTTTGTGCCCGCTGTTCTTTGTTTTGACAGTAGGTGGCAGCATAACAAGGAAAAGTACACAGTCTTCTAACCTATATATGTAAATGTTAACAGATCTTACAGTTCTAGCAGCAAAAAGCCAAGCTAATTACTAGCTGGCTTTCCGCTGTAATAGTGTAAGTCACTCTGTGACTCACACTATTATGAAATTTCAACGTATAGTCTGCGGGAACAGCGCGTTCAGATCACTGCTCCTGGGATAATGGCGATCACCATTTTTTTTTTCTCTTCTTCCTTCCCTCCTTAAGCGCGCGTGTAATGGGGCGGGCCAGCATGTCAGCCAATCCCAGACACACACACAGCTAAGTGGACTTTTAGCCAGAGAAGCAACGGCATGTGTGATAGGATGTCCATGTCACATGTCCACGCATTATAAAAACGGACATTTTCCTCCAGCACGCCATTATCTGCCTTCTGCGTCTGGATGTCAGTCACCGCCGGCGCAGCTCCTGTCTCTGATACTGCTGTGTACGCTCTACACACAGCACTATACAGAATAGGGTTAGAAGTGTGTTTCAGCCCTTCTAAGGGCTAATAACAGCAGGCTCAGAGCCATAGGTGACAGTCAGGTCCGTGGAAACAGATTTTAACAGCTACAGAAGATAACAGCGTCTGTGTAGCTAAGGTCAGGGACTTCCTCGCTGCATTTCCCCATTATGAGGGATAGAAAGGGAGGCTTCCTTTCCTGTACACTGACCCACAACCCTGCCACTGTACCCTCCTGCCCTTTGCACACTCAAGCTCATTGTTACTAAGCCATTATACTAGCAAACTGTGCTGCCAGTTTAAGGGCCGTAGTTGCATTGTCAGGGATAGTTATTGTTGTTTATTCTGCTGTTAATAAAGATAGACCACCGCTGCAATCTACACCACCTCTCAATTTTTACTACCACATTTTAAGTGCACAATCTTGTCGCAATCAAAATGAGTGGCAAAATGACAGATGCTGGTGGAAAGGGGAAGAGGCGTGTTGGAAAAGGAAAAAAAGGGTTTGTCCGTGGGGAAGGTGGCAAAGCTCCATTAACATCTGCTGAAGATAGACCATCTTCCAGCAAAAGTAAGATGTATACTACTTACCGTGGACAATCCGATGTGCTCCCTTTTTTACGTACACGAACAACTGGAACAAAGGTAGATGATGGCCAAAAAAAGAAAATGCTTGAATGGATCTCAAGTGGTCCAACAAGTGCCCTCTCTGCCACCTCAACTACCGCATCCAAAAAACACCAGTCCTCTGAGTTGTCATTCCAGTCACACTTGCTTTCTCCCAGCTCTGAAGTCTCCATCCGCCCTGCACAGTATGGTGGAACAGAGATGGCTGAGTCTGCAGAGCTGTTCAGTCACACTATAGCCTGGGAGTCAGAGGTCTGCTCCCAAGCTACAGTGAGTACAGACCAGGAAATGGTCTGCAGTGATGCCCAGAACCTTTGTGACTCAGATTCAGGCCGTGATGAACAAGTTTCTGAGCATAATGTTGACCCTTATTCACAAACTGAAACACCTGTTGTAATAGACAATGAGGAACATACTGATGACGATGAGACGCAGATACCAGATTGGGATGACAACTTAAATATTCGGTCAGGGCAAGAAGAGGCTCGGTCTGAGGGTGAGGGGAGTGCAAACACAACAATTGATGAGGAAGTTCTAGATCCCACCTACTGTCAACCCACAGTCAGGCACTCGAGGAGGTCAACAGAGGCGGTGGAGGAGGATGCTACTGACGACGAAGTTACCTTGCGCCTTCCTAGACAGAGGAGTAGTACTGGTAGCACGTCTACAACTGCATCCTCAGCCACCACTCTGCCTCTGAGCACTAGTCAGGGGTGCTCAGCAGGTCGCATGCCCTCTAAGCCTTGCCTAGCCTGGACCTTTTTTGACATAGCAAAAGATCGCCCAAATCATGTGATATGTAAAATTTGTCGTGATTCTGTTAGTAGAGACCAAAACCTGAGGAGTTTGACAACTTCTTCCATGAATCGTCACATGAATAAATATCACATGTCCCAGTGGGAAGCTCACCGTGCTGCAATGCGGCAAAGCGGAGCGGACCATCCACTGCCTGCCCCTTCCAGTGCATCCGCGCGCTCTTCATCTTCTAGGACTGTGGGGACAGCTGTCACACCTGGTTTTCCACGCACAACTTCCACCACTGTAACCGCAACAGGCAGTTTGCTTGGTAGGTTGTCAGTTGGTTTGGAAGGGGAAACAAATGCGTGTGTACAGCTCTCTCAGACATCGATAGCACCAACGTTGGATGATGGCAACATCATGTCTACGCCTGCACTTTCCTCACAAACCTGCATTTTTCCAGGGACACCCTACTCAACACCGTCTACACACAGCAGCCAGATCTCTGTCCCTCAGATGTGGACAAATAGAAAGGCCATTTCCTGCGACCCATGACAAAGCTAAGAGGTTGACTTTATCCCTCTGTAAGCTCTTGGCTACCGAAATGCTGCCTTTCCGCCTGGTGGACACACAGGATTTTAGAGACCTTATGTCTGTCGCTGTGCCCCAGTACCAGATGCCCAGTCGCCACTACTTCTCTAAGAAAGGTGTGCCTGCGCTACACCAGCATGTCGCACACAACATCACCGCTTCCTTGAGAAACTCTGTGTGTGAACGGGTGCATTTCACCACCGATACTTGGACCAGTAAGAACGGACAGGGACGTTACATGTCGCTGACTGGGCACTGGGTAACTATGGTGATAGATGGTGAAGAGTCTGCTGCACAAGTCTTGCCGTCCCCACTACTTGTGTGTCAATCCTCTGTCTGTCCAAGTTCTGCCACTGCTTCTGCCTCCTCCACCTCGTCTGGGTCCTCCACCTCCGCCCCAAGCCTGCCTGGTCAGGCCACCAGCGTTCTAACTGCGCAGAAGGAATCACGCACCACTCATTACTATGCTGGCAGCAGAGCGCAACGGCATCAGGCGGTCTTTAGCTTGACATGTCTTGGAAATAGGAGTCACACAGCGGCTGAGTTGTGGGCAGCTCTGGAGACTGAGTTTAATAAATGGTTGTCTCCACACAACCTGCAGCCTGGTAAGGCCGTGTGCGACAATGCTGCAAACCTGGGTGCGGCCCTTCGCCTGGGCAAGGTGACACACGTGCCTTGTATGGCTCACGTGTTGAACCTTGTTGTCCAGCAATTTTTAACACACTATCCCGGCCTAGATGGCCTTCTGAACAGGGCACGAAAACTGTCTGCTCACTTCCGCTGTTCAACCACCGCTGCTGAGCGACTTGTATCGCTCCAGAAGTCTTACGGCCTGCCGGTTCATCGCCTGAAATGCGATGTGCCGACACGCTGGAATTCGACTCTCCACATGTTACAGCGACTGTGGCAGCACCGTCGAGCCCTGGTGCAATACGTCATGACGTATAGCCTGGTCCAACGAGATGCAGAGGTGGGGAAGATCACCCTGATGGAGTGGTCTCAGATCAAGGACCTATGCACCCTTCTGCACAGTTTCGACATGGCGACGAATATGTTTAGCGCTGACAATGCCATTATCAGCATGACAATTCCAGTCATTTACATGCTGGAGCACACGCTAAACACTATTCGGAGTCAGGGGGTGGGACAACAGGAAGGGGAGGAACTACAGGAGGATTCATATGCGCAAGACACAACAACATCACCAAGGTCCAGACGTTCATCATCACCAACGCGGCAGGCATGGGACCTTGTCGGACAGGGATCAACAAGGGCGCATAGTAGCAGGCGAAATGCTAAGGAAGGTGCAGGAGAACATGAAGAAATGGAAGACGAACTGTCCATGGACATGGAAGACTCAGCGGATGAGGGAGACCTTGGTCAAATTTCTGTTGAAAGAGATTGGGGGGAGATGTCAGAGGAAGAAAGAACGGTTAGCACCTCTACGCCACAAACACAGCGTGGACTTGGTCCGCATGGCTGCACAAGACACATGAGCGCCTTCTTGCTGCACTACCTCCAACATGACCCTCGCCTCTTGCTGCACTACCTCCAACATGACCCTCGTATTGTCAAAATTAGAAGTGATGATGACTACTGGCTTGCCACACTATTAGATCCCCGGTACAAGTCCAAATTTTGTGACATAATTCCAGCCATAGAAAGGGACGCACGTATGCAGGAGTATCAGCAAAAGCTGTTACTCGATCTTAGCTCGGCTTTTCCACCAAACAACCGTGCAGGTGCAGGGAGTGAATCTCCCAGTTGTAACTTGACAAACATGGGACGGTCTCGTCATCTTCAACAGTCTACCCGTACCAGTAGCACCGTATCTGGTGCTGGGAACAGCAATTTTATTGAATCTTTTCATAATTTTTTTAGACCCTCCTTTGCAAGGCCACCTGAGACAACAAGTCTGACACATAGTCAACGGCTGGAGAGGATGATACAGGAGTATCTCCAAATGAACATCGATGACATGACTTTGCAAATGGAGCCTTGCTCATTTTGGGCTTCAAATCTTGAAAAATGGCCAGAGCTCTCCACTTACGCCTTGGAGATTTTGTCGTGTCCAGCTGCCAGCGTTGTCTCTGAACGTGTCTTCAGTGCTGCTGGGTGTGTGCTGACAGATAAGCGCACATGTCTGTCCAGTGACAATGTGGACAGACTAACGTTCATCAAAATGAACAAGTTATAGATCCACAAGGAATTTACTACCCCTGTGTCATCCTGGGGAGAGTAAATGCTTGTGGATTTTGAATGTGCTTGATGCAAATCTACCTGTGAAGTGTACAACTGGGGCACAACTGCTGCCACTGAAGGGGTGGGTGTGTGTGTGGCCCAATTTTTGGAAAAAAGGGAGACTCCGCTTGGAGTAACCCTTGCTTGCTGTGTTTTTAAAAATGATGCAAGATGAACAGATCTGGGATCAGCAAAGACTTTGCTACCTACCCCGGTGTCATCCTGGGAACGGTTAAGGATGGCGTATTTTTGAATGTGCTTGATGCAAATCTAGCTGTGAAGTGTACAACTAGGGCACAAGTGCTGCAACTGATGGGGTGTGTGTGGCTCAATTTTTGGAAAAAAAAGGGAGACTCAACTTGGAGTCACCTTGCAGTGATTTAGATGATTTTAGAAGGGCATGCCATGCCTATATCTGTGTCTCCTCCTCTTTTTCCTCGTCCAGCTGTTTTGTTTTCGCATGAGTATATGTCCTTGTCACTTTCCCATGTGTTTGTGTTGTGTTGTGAGTTGTTTGTCACCTTTTGGACACCTTTGAGGGTGTTTTCTAGGTGTTTTTATGTGTTTGCCTCCCATTGTTTCCTATGCGGTTCGAGTGGTTCGCCGAACCGGTTTGCTGAACCGAACTCGAACGAGACCTCTGCCCGGCGAACCGAACTCAAGCCGAACCGCGACCGGTTCGCTCATCTCTACTTACCAGTGACCTCTCTAGCTGAAGTTATTCATCTTCATTTTTTCTTCATGTGGCGTTGACCGCCATCACTTCTTCCTGCCATGATGTGACTCTATAGAAAATAACACACAGTCACCTATAGCCGATCACTCCCAGAGCACATTCCTCACTTTTTCCCCAATTTCTACACTATGTCAAACTTTTGTTCCCCCCATGGAAGACAGTATCCTCAAAATTAAATTATATTACAGCAGTAATAATGTCCTCTAATTTGCCCCTACAGTAATTATGTCCACCATTTGCCACAATCAACCAATAATGTATGTTGCTCACTTTGGCCCCATATAGTAATAATATCTCCCATCCTGGCCCCCTTTATTTAATAAAGTCTCCCATACTGGGCCCCTATGTTCCCCCAAATGATTGTTCGTTCCTAAGGTGGGGAGACAGAAGCTGGCAGTGATTGGACGTGGGGCTCCTGTGATGTCACAATGTAACGTAAGCCACAAATCGCAATTACGGACAGCGCTGGAATCATGCCAGCCCCAGAGGTTAATACAGGTTCTTTTTTTAGCTAGGGGAAACAAGGGTAATCAGAAGGGTTGTTAATTGCTTCCTGCACAAAATATCCCCCCACACACTGCTCCTCTCCAAAATAGCTCCACGAAGTGCCCCTTTCCAAAATGTCCTCCCAAAACCTGCCCTTTCTATAATATTTCCCCCATACTACATCTCTGCATAAAGTCCCCCCAGCTCCTCATTATACTATAAATTGCCTTATTCTGTCTATCTGTCTTGCTAAAAAATTGTGTCCTTACAGTGACAACCGTCGGATTGGCTGCTGGGCTCGGCCTGGCCCCGCCCCCCCCCCACGGATTGGCCACTCGGCTCGGCCTGGTCCCGCCCCCGCATGGATTAACCGTTTGGCCAGGCCCGCCCCCCGCACGCGATGCCCGCTAGGCCACGTCCCCCGCACGCGATGCCCTCTAGGCCACGCCCCCCGCACACTATGCCCGCTAGCCCACGCCCTCCTCACGATGCCCGCTAGCCCACGCCCCCTCACACGATGCCCGCTAGGCCATGCCCCCTCACACGATGCCCGCTAGGCCACACCCCCTCACACGATGCCCGCTAGGCCACGCCTCCGCACATGATGCCCGATAGGCCACACCCTCCGCACACTATGCCTGCTAGGATACGCCCCCCGCACACTATGCCCACTGGGCCACGCCCCCCGCACACGTTGGGCACCTGTACACCTCCGCCCAGGACTACTCCTCCCATTATACTCTTTCCCCAGGACTACTCCTTCCATTATACTCCTCTTTCCCCAGGACTATTCCTCCCATTATACTCCTCCTATTATAATCCTCCTATTATACTCCTCTCTGAGGGGTTCGCAGCATGGGGGATGGAGCACGATGGGGAGTGCAGCATGGGGGAAGGAGCACGATGGGGAGTGCAGCATGGGGGATGGAGCACGATGGGGGGTGCAGCATGGGGGTTGGACCACGATGGGGGGTGCCCAGAATGGGGGATGAAACACGATGGAGGGTGTGCAGCATGGGGGATGGAGCACGATGGGGGGTGCAGCATGAGGGATGGAGCACGATGGGGGGTGCACAGCATGGGGGATGGAGCACGATGGGGAGTGCAGCATGGGGGATGGAGCATGATGGGGGGCTGCAGCATGGGGGATAGAGCACGATGGGGGATGCAGCGTGGGGGATGGAGCACGATGGGGGGTGCAGCATGGGGGGTGGACCACGAAGGGGGGTGCCCAGAATGGGGGGATGAAACACAATGGGGGGTGCGCAGCATGGGGGATGGAGCACGATGGGGAGTGCAGCATGGGGGATGGAGCACGATGGGGGGTGCACAGCATGGGGGATGGAGCACGATGGGGAGTGCAGCATGGGGGATGGAGCATGATGGGGGGCTGCAGCATGGGGAATAGAGCACGATGGGGTTGCAGCACGATGGGGGGTGCCCAGAATGGGGGTATGAAACACGATGGGGGGTGCGCAGCATGGGGGATGGAGCACGATGGGGGGTGCGCAGCATGGGGGATGGAGCATGATGGGGGGGGTGCAGCGTGGGGGATGGAGCACGATGGGGGGTGCAGCGTGGGGGATGGAGCACGATGGGGGGTGCCCACAATGGGGGGATGAAACACGATGGGGGTGTGCATCATGGGGGATGGAGCACGATGGGGGGTGCGCAGCATTAGGGATGGAGCAGGATGGGGGGTGCGCAGCATGGGGGATGGAGCACGATAAGGGGTGCGCAGCATGGGGGATGGAGCATGATGGGGGGTGCGCAGCATGGGAGATGGAGCACGATAAGGGGTGCACAGCATGGGGGATGGAGCACGATGGGGGGTGCGCAGCATTAGGGGTGGAGCAGGATGGGGGGTGCGCAGCATGGGGGATGGAGCACGATAAGGGGTGCGCAGCATGGGGGATGGAGCATGATGGGGGGTGCGCAGCATGGGGGATGGGGATGGAGCACGATGGGGGGTGCACAGCATGGGGGATGGAGCACGATGGGGGGTGCGCAGCTTGGGGGATGGAGCACGATGGGGGGTGCAGCATGGGGGGTGGACCACGATGGGGGGTGCACACCTCCCCCCAAATCACACACACACACCGCCACACACGCACCGCACAACACACCACACACACACTGGGAACCACAAACACCGCCCTACACAGACAGCCACACACACAGACAACGCCGCACACACACAACACCCAACACACAAACACCGCGGGACACACAAATATACACACATACCGCACAACACACACATTGCACAAAACATACCTCCCCCCAAAACACACACATGCACCCCACAGCCACACCCACACAAACCACGCAACACACACAGCACCACACACACACAACGCTGCAGACACACAGCGCTCCACAAACAACGCAACACACACAACGCAACACACAAACAACACCGCTCTCACCCCCCCCCCCACCCAGACAACAACCAGAACATGTACAGCGCCCTACACAAACACTGGCAACTACACGCAACAACATCTATATATATAACAAAAATCATACATTAACTACACAATAAATTCTAGAATACCCGATGCGTTAGAATCGGACCACCTTCTAGTTATACTATATTATCCATTCACTGTCTCCTTCCTAATTGCCTCATTATGTCCCTTCTTGCCCCATAATGTCCACCAATGCCCTACAATGTTCTTATTTGTTTCATAATGTCCCACATTACCCCATAATGTCCCAAATTGCCCAATAATGTCCCACATTGCCCTATCATGTACCCCATTGCCCAAAAACGTTCCACATTGCACCATAATGTTCCCCATTGCCCCATAATGTCCCACATTGCCACATCGTGTCCCAAATTACCCCATTATGTTCCAAATTTCTCAATAATGTCCCCCCATTGCCCAATAATGTCCCCCCATTGCCCAATAATGTCCCAATCAATTTTCTCCATAACATCCTCCACTGCCTGATAATGTCCTTTGTAAAGTAACACCGCTCCTTCCACACGACGGCCCCTGCATCTAAAATGATTCTCCGTGTCATGTTCGGCTCCTCAGGAGCGCTTACCCAGTACCTGAGCGTCCTCTTCTTCCGAGCGGCCCCGGTGATGTCGGCATTGTGGAGCGGGGCTCAGGAGCTCCTCCGCCTCAGTCCTGGAGCCGCACTGTTTAAATGTATGGGTAAGTTCACACTGTGTTTCGTTAACAGTTCAAATACGAAAAGATTTTCCTGCGGAAACCGCTTCCGGAATTCTTCTGTGTGACAATTCTTGGCATTTTTTGGTCCTTGCACTTTTTTTGTTAGCATCTTCTTTGCATTTAACGTAGCGTTTTGCTGACGGTTCCTCTAAAGCGTTGTCTGTTAACATTGTTTCAACAATTTTTTAAGTGTTTCTTGTGGCCATTTTTTTCTCGTTTTCTTTTCAATCTGTTAAGTAAGGAATAATACTCTAAAATTAGGTAAAAACACCCAGGTGACTGTTGATTTTTTTTTTGCGTTCTTAGTAACTTCTATTGTAAAGTATACAGCGGCTTCACAGGAGAAAATACCAGAAGAATGATCCGGTCACTTCTGTTAAACGCTTGTCATGTCTGGAAACCTGAGGATAAAAAAGATTCAAAAGCCTGAATGTAGGAACCGCAAAGTCGTTTATAAATACAAATGAAGAAGGGGATTTCAAGCATTTTTTTAGCAATTTTTTAGGCCTCTATTGGAGCAGAGCGGCTGGAGGATTCTAAAAGACTTTCCGAATGGACAACTGCAAACAAATTTGCATGAATCCCAATATTGGGAAACTTGTAATTGTTCAGAAAATGTAAATGGGGGGAAAGAAGACAGAGAGAAAGAAGACCCCACTGATCAGAAGAGCTTACACTCTACAGTATAGAGAGGACCCCGCTGACCATAAGAGATAACACTCTACAGGAGAATGAGGACCCCGCTGACCATAAGAGCTTACACTCTACAGGACAGAGAGGACCCTGCTGACCATAAGAGCTTACACTCTACAGTATAGAGAGGACACTGCTGACCATAAGAGCTTACACTCTACAATATAGAGAGGACACTGCTGACCATAAGAGCTTACACTCTACAGGACAGAGAGGACCCTGCTGACCATAAAAGAGCTTACACTCTACAGGACAGAGAGGACCCTGCTGACCATAAGAGCTTACACTCTACAGTATAGAGAGGACACTGCTGACCATTAATGCTTACACTCTACAGTATAGAGAGGACACTGCTGACCATAAGAGCTTACACTCTACAGGACAGAGAGGACCCTGCTGACCATAAGAGCTTACACTCTACAGGACAGAGAGGACCCTGCTGACCATAAGAGCTTACACTCTACAGTATAGAGCGGACACTGCTGACCATTAGAGCTTACACTCTACAGTATAGAGAGGACACTGCTGACCATAAGAGCT
The DNA here is from genome assembly GCF_048569485.1 of Anomaloglossus baeobatrachus. NCBI lineage: Eukaryota > Metazoa > Chordata > Amphibia > Anura > Aromobatidae > Anomaloglossus > Anomaloglossus baeobatrachus. The sequence continues at coordinate 206,572 of NW_027442062.1, read as the reverse complement.
TACACTCTACAGCAGGGGTCTCAAACTCGGCTGGGTGTATGGGCCGCATAGAGGAGAAAAATAATTTTGGGGGCCGCATTCTTTGCGGGACAAAGTGAGATTTTTTTTGGTACCATATATATTTTTTTACACACCTTTTGGATCACTGATTTTCAACATTTTTCACTTGTTTATTATAACAAATGTGCACATTCTTTGGTTAAAGGGAACCTGTCATCAGAAATTTTGCTTTAAACCTAAAGGTTTCCACCTCTGCAGCTCCTGGGCTGCATTCTAGCAAGGTTCCTGTACTTTTTGTGGCCCTTTTTAAACCAAATTAAATACTTTATAAACTTGTACCTTTTGCTATGTAAATTTTGTAAATCATCCATGGGGGCGGGCTCTCTGCTGACCGTTGCTGTTCCTCCAGCAGATTTACGCCGCCCCCCAACGCTGAATTTCATATCTCAGGACGCCACCCCTGGGCGCCCGTGGTCCCGCGCATGCGCTGTGCGACTGTAGCGGGACTGTGCACTGTGTGCACGTGTGACCGCTGGTGACGTTTTGCGCAGGCACGAAGTTATGGGCGGCGCTGTGAGTGTCATCAGCAAGTGCCACCCATAACCTTGTGACCGCACCTTCCCCTCTTCCTCCAGCGTTCTGCGCAAGCCCTGGCCAGATGACCCGACGTCACCTCTTTCCCATCTTACCCTGCTGCAGGGTAAGATGGGAAGGAGGTGACGTCGGGTCATTTGGCCGGCGAGCGCTTGCGCAGAACGCTGGAGGCAGTGGGGGAAAGCGCGTCCACGAGATTATGGGCAGGCACTTGCGATGCAATCACAGCGCCGCCCATAATCTCGTGCTTGTGACACACGTCACCAGCGATCCTGGCATGGGCGGCACCTCGGGCGCAGTGGGCGGGTCCTGATGGATGAAATGGAGCGTGGGGGGACGGCGTCAATGTGCTGCAGGAACAGTAACGGTCAGCAGAGAGCCCGCCCCCATGGACGATTTACAAAATTTACATAGCAAAAGGTACAAGTTTATATAGTATTTAATTTGGTTTAAAAGGGGCCACAAAAAGTACAGGAACCTTGCTAAAAAGCAGTCCAGGAGCTGCAGAGGGGGAAACTTTTAGGCTTAAAGCTAAATTTCTGATGACAGGTTCCCTTTAAATATAAAAAAAAATAAATTTGATGGTAAAAAAAAGTCATGTTTTATTTTGTTGGGTTTTTTTTACATTGTATCCCTTTCGTGTAACTAATAGTCTTACAATTATCACTTTCATCACTATCATATTGTCCCTATTCTATAGTAATGTCCCCATCCAATAGTATTATGCCCAACCTTGTAATGTCCCCATCTTTTAGTAATGTCCCAAGCCTTGTCCCCATCCTATAGACATGTGCCCACCTTGTCCCTATTCTATAGTAATGTGCCCACCTTGTCCCCATCCTATAGTCATGTGCCCACCTTGTCCCCATCCTATAGACATGTGCCCACCTTGTCCCCATCCTATAGTCATGTGCCCACCTTGTCCCTATTCTATAGTAATGTGCCCACCTTGTCCCCATCCTATAGACATGTGCCCACCTTGTCCCCATCCTATAGACATGTGCCCACCTTGTCCCTATTCTATAGTAATGTGCCCACCTTGTCCCCATCCTATAGACATGTGCCCACCTTGTCCCCATCCTATAGACATGTGCCCACCTTGTCCCTATTCTATAGTAAGGTGCCCACCTTGTCCCCATCCTATAGACATGTACCCACCTTGTCCCTATTCTATAGTAATGTGCCCACCTTGTCCCCATCCTATAGTCATGTGCCCACCTTGTCCCTATTCTATAGTCATGTGCCCACCTTGTCCCCATCCTATAGACATGTGCCCACCTTGTCCCTATTCTATAGTAATGTGCCCACCTTGTCCCCATCCTATAGTCATGTGCCCACCTTGTCCCTATTCTATAGTAAGGTGCCCACCTTGTCCCCATCCTATAGACATGTGCCCACCTTGTCCATATTCTATAGTAAGGTGCCCACCTTGTCCCCATCCTATAGACATGTGCCCACCTTGTCCCCATCCTATAGTAATGTGCCCACCTTGTCCCCATCCTATAGACATGTGCCCACCTTGTCCCCATCCTATAGACATGTGCCCACCTTGTCCCCATCCTATAGTAATGTGCCCACCTTGTCCCCATCCTATAGACATGTGCCCACCTTGTCCCCATCCTATAGTAATGCGCCCACCTTGTCCCCATCCTATAGTCATGTGCCCACCTTGTCCCCATCCTATAGTAATGTGCCCACCTTGTCCCTATTCTATAGTCATGTGCCCACCTTGTCCCCATCCTATAGACATGTGCCCACCTTGTCCCCATCCTATAGTAATGTGCCCATCTTGTCCCTATTCTATAGTCATGTGCCCACCTTGTCCCCATCCTATAGACATGTGCCCACCTTGTTCCTATTCTATAGTAATGTGCCCACCTTGTCCCCATCCTATAGACATGTGACCACCTTGTCCCCATCCTATAGTCATGTGCCCACCTTGTCCCCATGCTATAGTCATGTGCCCACCTTGTCCCCATCCTATAGACATGTGCCCACCTTGTCCCCATCCTATAGACATGTGCCCACCTTGTCCCTATTCTATAGTAATGTGCCCACCTTGTCCCCATCCTATAGACATGTGCCCACCTTGTCCCCATCCTATAGACATGTGCCCACCTTGTCCCTATTCTATAGTAAGGTGCCCACCTTGTCCCCATCCTATAGACATGTACCCACCTTGTCCCTATTCTATAGTAATGTGCCCACCTTGTCCCCATCCTATAGTCATGTGCCCACCTTGTCCCTATTCTATAGTCATGTGCCCACCTTGTCCCCATCCTATAGACATGTGCCCACCTTGTCCCTATTCTATAGTAATGTGCCCACCTTGTCCCCATCCTATAGTCATGTGCCCACCTTGTCCCTATTCTATAGTAAGGTGCCCACCTTGTCCCCATCCTATAGACATGTGCCCATCCTGTAGTAATGAGTGGTGGGGGCAGTGGCGGCGGCGGCCTGTGAAAGGGGGCGCTATAATTTACCGATCGCTCTCGGCTTCCACCCACGGACGCTGGAGTGAAGCTGAGGGAGCGGTCTCCAGCCCCAGATCCACAGTGATTGGAGAGACCAGCCTTGTGACCGATCTCTCCAATCAGAGCTGGGGGCGGGTGAAACTGAGGTCACCCAGCTTCAGCCAATGATCAGTGCAACAGCTGCACTGATCAGGGCTGGATTTCAATGTTACAGCCATTTTCAATGGCTGAAACAATACAGTGGCTGTGATTGGCTGACGAACGCCGCACAGCCAACCACAGCCTCCGTAGGTCCGGGGAGGAGACACCACCCCTCGTGAGGCTCCCTCTTCCCCGAATCTAAGGTATATTTTCTATTTGCAATGCAAACAGCGATCGCAGCCACCGGGGCTGCGATTTCACCATGACGTATTGGGTATGTCATGGGTCCTTAAGTACCAGGGAGCCATGATGTACCCAGTACGTCATAGGTCGCTAAGGGGTTAATGTGCTGTCCTTCACATACACAAAAAAAAAACAAAATACCATTCTTCTCCCCTGTCCCGCGTTCCCTCGGCTCCTCACCTCTGCTTCTTGCTGTCTGCAGGCCGTGCCCCGGTGACTGCCCCTGGCAGCGATTTATGTCATGAATGTTTTGCTGGCGCTGCGCACGCACAGTCCTTGCCTCTGAGAGCGCAGCGCCGGCAAAACACTCATCTAACAAAGTGCAGACAGTGGCTGCGGCCCCTGCACCGGCCGCGATAGTGAACAGTGAAACGGGCCTGGGGGCCGCACGAAGCAGCCTGACGGGCCGCATGCGGCCCGCGGGCCGCGTGTCTGAGACCCCTGCTCTACAGTATAGAGAGGACATTACTGACCATAAGAGCTTACACTCTACAGTATAGAGAGGACACTGCTGACCATAAGAGTTTACACTCTACAGAAGAGAGGGGATACTGCTGACCATAAGAGCTTACACTCTACAGCAGGGTCGGTCTGGCTCACTGGGGTAGCGGGGAATCCCCCGGTAGGCCCCGGGGCCCTCAGTGGGCCTTATATAGTGCGGGGCGGCTGTACAGGGCGGCGGGGCCGCCTGGTTCTCAGGGCCGGCGTTTAGTGGTGGGCAGACTGAGCAGCTCATCCAGGGCCCCCACGCTCTGAGGGGCCCCCAGCCTTTCAATCATAAACTTCAGTGATTGTACAAGTTCTGTACGATCACTGAAGTTTCCGCAGTTGCAGGACCTTTAGTGACATTACGTGTGTCATGTGACTCACCAAAGGTCCTAGCGGTGCACTGTGGGAGTCCCCAGGCCTGCACCGATGATGTGTGCAGGACCTGGAGACCGCGCCGGTATTCAAATGTATGTGCATCTTTCAGGCGCGCATACGTTTGTACAGTGCGCCCAGCGACAAAAGGCAGAGCAGCGCTGCTCAGCACTGCACCAAGACGGGACATCATCACCGGGGCCGGGGCTGCAGAGGAAGAGGACGCGACAGGACTGAGGCAGAGGAGCGCGCCTCAGTCCTGCACCGATATGCATCATCACCGGAGCCGCAGCTGCAGAGATAAAGAGGAGGACGCGCAGGCACAGGTAAGGGCTCCAGAGGAGCCGAAGAGGACGTACAATAATTTTACATGCTGGGCTGTGGTGGGGGAGGAGCAGTGTTATTTTACAAGGGGCATTAAGAAGCGATGGGGGACTTTTTGGAGCATAATATGGGTCAGTGGGGGACATAATAGGGCAGTGGGGGATATTATAGAGCAGTGGGGGACATTATAGGGCAGTGGGGGACATTATAGGGCAGTGGAAGACATTATAAGGCAGTGAGGACATTATAAGGCAGTGGGGGACATTATAAGGCAGTGGGGGACATTATAAGGCAGTGGGGGACATTATAGGGCAGTGGGGGACATTATAGGACAGTGGGGAGCATAATAGGGCAGTGGGGGACATTATAAGGCAGTGGGGGACATTGTAGGGCAGTGGGGGACATTATAGGGTAATAGGGGACATTATGAAGCACATTGGGGCATTATAGGTCAGTGGGGGACGTTATGAGACATCAAGGATTGTGGAAGGCAGCATAGTATAATGAGGAGTGGGGGGGGATTTATACAGGGATTTAGTATGGGGGAGATATTATAGAAAGGGCAAAGTTTTGGGGGACATTTTGTAAAGGGGCACTTTGTGGGGCTATTTTGGAGAGGAGCAGTGTGTGGGGGGATATTTTGTGCAGGAAGCAATTAAAAACCCCTTCTGATTCCACTTGTTTCCCCAGACATCATTATTAAATAAAAGGGGTCAGGATGAGGGCTATAAATACTATATATGGGGCAAGAATGAGGGACATACATTACTGGTTTATGGTGGGACGTGGGGCATAATTACTGTCGGGGCAAATTAGGGGACATTATTACTGATGAAATATGTTAATTTTTTTTTTTTTTATCATAAAGGTTTTTATTGAGTTTTCAGAAAAATACAAACTTCTCATACAACAACATCAAGAACAGGAGCATTGAGTAGCAAGAGGTGGAATAGCCTCGAGCCATTATCAGAATATCAATCTGGGACATTAAATACCCCTTACAACAACAACCTGAACATAGGAGCAGGGAGGGAGGGGGGAAAGAGAGGGGGTGGGGGAAGCAGCTCTACAAGACATTCTTAGGCATAATCAATTTATTTATGGTGTAGGTGTCGGTATCTGGGGGAGGGCCGTTGCATAAAGGGAAGTGGCCCACGGGTGCCATTGTTTAAGTCTCACCGTTCTCTTCTCTAGGTTGGGGGCCAAGTTGGTTTCGTATAGCCAGTGTAGGTTGATCCTCTCAATTAGATCTCTTTTTGTAGGGGGGCTCACCGACCTCCACTTGTATGCCACACAGTACCTGCCAGCTATGAGAATGTGAGAAATGATGTTTTTTAAAAGATCCGGGATCCCATCTAAGCCAATGTGTAGCACCGCTAAGGTTGGGTTTGGAGAAAGGCGGAGACTAGTAACCTCATGGATTAGATTGAACACCTCCTGCCAGAAGTTAGATAACTTAGGGCAAAACCACCACATATGACATAAGGTGCCCCTGTGGTTGCAGCCCCTCCAGCACAGTGGTGACACATGTGGGGAAAAAGAAGCCAGTTTAGTAAGGGAGTTGTACCACCTCAGATGAACCTTTTTTAATTGCTCTATATGATTGAGACAAGAAGAGAACTTGTGGATCCATTTTGAGGCCGCGAACCATTCTTGCGGCGGAAGCGGAACCATTTGAGCATATACGGCAATTGTTTGTCCGGTTGTGGGGAGTTTAGCATATTATGGATATATGAAAGGCCTTTGATTTTGCTATTTTGAAAGAATTTTTTAATTGAGGCGTGGTCAGCTGTCGTGGGAGCCGGGAGATGAGGAGCGGACTGAAGAAAGTGACGTATTTGAAAAAACTGGAATAGACTGTGTCGGGGAAGGTTAAATTTATCACACATTTCTGAGTACGGGAGTAGGACGCCTTCTCTATAGAGATCTGCTAGGGTGATTGGACCTCCACGTGTCCAGGCGGCAAGATTCAAGTTCGGAATGAAGGCTTCTAGCGATCTAAGGGGAATGCTGGGACCTAAAGCATGTGACACTGGCTTGCTCCACAAGGACCAAGCTTTCTTTAGAGCTGCTGTGGTGGGTAGAAGATCGCCGGGGGGCGAAGGGGTTAGGAGCAGGGAGTCTATGAATTGTTTAGGGGAGTGGACCTGTGCCCAGGTGTACTCAATCTGTAACCATCTTAAGTCTGAATCATTCCTCCACCAATCTCGAGCCGGTTCCAGGATAGCGGCTCTGTGGTATGTTAGAATATTAGGAATACCCATTCCTCCACCACTTAACGGGGCATGCATGCATCTCAGGGCTATTCTAGGTTTTTTCCCAGCCCATATAAATTTACTCATTAGCGAATGAATTTTGGTGAGATACCGTTGCGGAATTGTTAGGGGCAGGCACCGAAGTAAGTAGATAATTTTTGGGAGGCAGATCATTTTAAAGGTCTGCATTCTCGCCACCCAAGAGAGCGGGAGAAGAGAAAGGCGAGTAAGTTCTCTATCCAGTGAGGTGTGCAGGGTCAGCAGATTTTTCCGGATCACGGAGTGTAGCGGGGCCAGTATAATACCCAGGTAGGGGATACCCTCGTCTTCCCATTTGAAAGGGTAAAGATGAGAAAGAGTGGCTCTAGTTGAGGCGGGCAGGAAGAGCGGAAAAATTAAGGACTTGGTAATATTAAGCTTGTAATACGAGACTTGAGCGAAGGAGGACAGGATCTCCATTACGTGTTTTAGGGACACCTCTACATTAGTGCAGGATAAAATCACATCATCCGCATATAGACTAATCACATGGTTTGTACTCCCCACTCGAATCCCCGAGATCCGAGGGCATTCACGGATAGTCTGCGCCAGAGGCTCTATAGCAAGGGCATAGATGATAGGGGAGAGCGGACACCCCTGGCGTGTCCCATTGGATAATTCAAAACTCCGAGATATAAATCCGGATGCCAGAACTTTGGCGTTAGGGTTAGAGTATAGTGCCATTATGGCGGTAAGTATGGGGCCTTCAAATCCAAACTTGGCCAGTACAGATTTCAGATATCCCCAGTGCACCCTGTCAAACGCCTTCTCTGCATCCAAGGACAGGAATACACTGGGGATTTTCCTCCCCTCAGCCACCGCAATCAGGTCCAGCATACGTCTCGTCCCATCTTTCGCCTGCCTCCCCGCCACAAACCCCACTTGATCCGGGGAAATCAGTGATGGAAGGACTTTATGTATTCTAGCTGAGATTATTTTGGCGTACAATTTTAAGTCGCAGTTTAGGAGGGATATTGGCCTGAAGTTTCCTGGTGATGTAGGGGGTTTTCCTGGCTTTGGCAGGGTAGTTATAATGGCCTCTAGATTATTTGGTGAAATATCTGCTGTGGCTCGCCAAGAGGAGAAAAGTCTCAGGAGGAAAGGAGACAGGGTTTCAGTGAATTGCCTATAATAGGAGTTAGTGAGGCCGTCTGGGCCTGGAGCTGAATTTCTTTTGGCTGTGATCACCGCCTGGCGAACCTCTTCCAGGGAGAAAGGGGAATTTAGTTGCTCTAGATGTACTGTAGATAACCGAGGAAGATTAATATTGTTTAAGAAGGAATTAATTGCCGATTGGGTAGGCTTTGGGGCATTGGGGTCATTTTTAAGGTTGTAGAGAGACTGATAAAAATCAGCGAATGCATTGGCTATTTCCGTTGGGTTGCGTATTGTGGCATTAGAACCCGTCACGAGGTATTCAATTTTGTTTTGCATTTCTCGTTTTTTAACCCTCCTGGCTAGTAAGGCACCCGCCCTGTCACCCATCATATAGTACCGCTGTTTGAGGGATCTTACATTTTTCTCATAGTCTACCATCAGCAATTGGCGGAGCTGTGTTCTTAGTTTCCTGAGTTCGTCAGATGTTGACATGTTTGGGGCAGATTTATTGTGGGCTTCTAAAAGCGCTATGTGGGACAGTAGAGCTTTGGAAGTTGCCTGACGCCTCCTTTTCTCCCTAGTGGCAATTTTGATGAATGACCCCCTAATAAAGGCCTTGTGTGCAGACCATAGCGTTTCCTCTGTCACCTCCTTGTTGTCATTAAATTTAAAAAACTCTGCGAGGTCGGCCTGCAACTCCTCAGAGATTTGTCTACAGGCCAGGAGGGAGTCATTCATGCGCCACCGGGTAAAAACGGGCGTGCGGCTTTGCTCCTGGACTGTCAGGTATATGGGGGCATGGTCCGACCAAGCTATAAGTCCAATTTTTGAATCTGAGCAATCCATAATAAGTGAGCTTTCAACCAGAAAGTAGTCCAATCTGCTGTATGAGGTGAACCGAGGTGAGAAGAATGTGTAGTCCCTCTCATTTGCATGTTGGTATCTCCATATATCATGGAGATGCCTTTCTGAAATTATTGTGCTCATTTCCTTCCTCTTTACAGCAGTATTGGAGCAATCCAGAGTGCTGGACATTAACATGTTAAAATCCCTGCAGATTATTTGCTTACCCTCTGTAACAGATGAAAGCTTGGAAAGAAACCTCCGCAGAAAGCTGATCTGACCAGAGTTGGGGGCGTAAAGGGTTGCAATAGTATACTTAGATCCATTTATGGAGCAATTAATAATGGCGTATCTACCTTCAGGGTCTAAATGTTGGGAATGTAGTGTGAACGCAACAGTATTTTTTACACAAATGAATACTCCAGCCTTTTTTTTTTTCCCACAAGCCAGCAGTATGAAAGGAAATTTAGCATTATTTAACCTGTGCGAGTCCCCCTGGAGGAGATGAGACTCTTGACCACAAATCACGTCACATGTGGATTTAACCACTTCCCGCCAAAACATGGATCTCTTGGCCGGCGAGTTCAGGCCCCTAACATTTATAGACATACAGTTCAATACCATTGTACATGAAAAAAAATCCCTTGCCTAGAGCTGCGGGGGGAGAAAGGAAGGTTAGGCAGGAAAGAGGTAACACTGACAACATTAACATCACTAACATTACTGATGTAGGGAGCATCAGTCCACATAGAAAAAAGCCCAAAAAGGGGGCCTGCGGTATGGTGGAAATGTACCGCCATGGGGGCTCAGGGTCCTGGTTGAACAGAACCAGCGGACCTTAAAAGTAGCAACTAAGTCTCAGCCGCGACTCAGACATATCACATAACTCACGCGACGGACCAATCTTCATTCACTTTATCCCTTTGGGATGATCCTGTGGCTCTTGGAGATCTGGCCGGGAGATTTGCCATGTTCCATGAGGATAAGAGCTTTGCCAACTGTTGTGGGGAATGGCAGACGTGGGTGTTTCCTGCACGGAAAAGCAGGATCTTTACAGGGAAACCCCATCTATAGGATATAGCTTCATCCCTGAGAATTTTGGTATAAGGGGCAAATTCCCTCCTTTTTGCCAGGGTTCCTGCAGACAGATCCGGAAAAATGGACAGGTGCTGGAATTGCTCAGACAGAGGCGGCCTCCTTCTCAGGGCTTGCAGCAGGGCTTCTTTGGTCTTGTAAAAGTGCAGGCGAGCCAAAGTGTCCCGGGGGGCATCAGCACTGAGGGATTTAGGCTTAGGGACTCTGTGTATTCTGTCCACCAGGAAATCAGTTGCAGACAGGTCTGGGAGCAGCTCCTGCAGCAAGGAGCCTAGAAAGCTCTGCAGCCCCTTGTCTGGTATGGCCTCTGGAATTCCTCTGATTCTTATGTTGTTTCTGCGGGACCTGTCCTCTAAATCCAAGACCTTGGTATGGAGCTTTTGCACTTGTTCCTCCAGTGCTGCATTGGCATCAATGAGGCTATTGTGTGACTTTGTCAGCTCCTGCATTTTAGTTTCAATGTGTGCTGTGCGACTGCCTATGGCAGTGATATCTCCCCTCAGCTCAGCCACCATATCTTTCCAATCCTGCTGCAGTGATGAGCGGAGGGCACTGAGCAGTTTCTGCATGGTACCTTTGGTAAGCGGTATATCTGCAGCGTCTGTGTCCAAGTCTGGGCCTGCTGTGGATCCCCTCCTGGATGAGCGTGAGGAAGCTGTGGAGGAGGATGCTGCTGCCATTTTCCCTCTTCCCGTGCTGGAGAAGAAGTCTGTAACTTTCGCCGGGGACGGCTTCTTCTGGGACTTTCCCCTTGGCATGCCACGTTCCTGGGTACCTCCGCAGCACTTTCCCCCCGTGTGCAGAGAGATTGGTGCCACTGGTGAGCCGCAGTGAGCCGGTTAGGAGTCGAGGTGGCTGGAGCTCAGCAGCTAGGTGACCGGTGCCATTAGCAAGCAGGCCACGCCCCCGAAATATGTTAATTTTGAGGACACTGTCTCCAATGGGGGAACAAGAGTCTGACGGTGTAGAAATTGGGGAAATAGTGAGGAATGTGCTCTGGGAGTGATCGGCTATAGGTGACTGTTATTTTCTGCAGAGTCACGTCATGGCAGGAAGAAGTGATGACGGTCAGCGCCGGATGAAGAGAAAATGTGACGATGAATAAAGTCAGCTAGAGACATCACTGGTAAGTCAGTGTGTTACATAACACACACACTATGGCTAAGTTCACATTTCCGTTGTTTTGCATCAGTCACATGCGTTGCTTGACGCATGTGACTGATGCGTTGTACAACGGATGACAACGGATGACAAAGAAAAAGAATTTCCTTGCCGGACTCCGTTGTGTGCGGGGGGCGGAGTTCGGGGGGCAGAGTTTGGGGGGCGGACCTGAGGACGTCAGTGCCGCGGTCTCCATGGCTGGGGACAGGTGAGTGTGTGAGTGTGTGTGTCTACATGCGTGTGTACATGCGGAGTGCGGAAGGGGGCGGAGCGCGAGGGGGCGGAGCCGAGCGGGGCCGTGGAGCTGAGGACTTCAGTGCCGCGGGGACTGCAGGGCTGGGGACAAGTGAGTGTGTGTGTGTGTGTGTACACATGCGGAGTGCGGGAGGGGGAGGAGCCGAGTGGGGAAGTGTCTGCCTCCTTGCACACTGTATCCAGGGTAAATATCGGGTAACTAAAAGCAAAGCACTTTTTGCTTGGTTACCCGATATTTATCTTGGTTACCAGTGTACACTGCTTAGCGCTGGCTCCCTGCACCCATAACCACTGTAAATATCGGGTAACTGACCAAAGCGCATTGCTTGGTTACCCGATGTTTATCTTGGTTACGAGGGCAGGGAGCCAGAGAGCGCATGCGCAGCGAAATCCTACGGATCACGCTGCTCAAAAAATGTTACAGGTTGCGTTGCTCCCGCCCGGCGGTCAGTTAAAAAACGACTGACCGCGACGCAGCGGATGCAACGCAGCAGCATCAGTCGCAATCCGTCACTAATTGAAGTCTATGGGGAAAAACAGGATTCCTGCAAAATATTTTGCAGGATACCATAATTCCTCAAGGCTACGGATTGTGACTTATGCAAAACAACGGAAGTGTGAACTTAGCCTATACTGTAAACTGTATACAGAGCTCCTGTGTATAATGTCACTGGTGAGCACTGTATTATCTATACACTATATACAGAGCTCATGTGCATTATGGCACTGATGATAATATTAGCGTTATTAGCATTGAAGTTCTTATTCATGATCATTATTGTAGTATTATATGTCCTTGTGTGGTAGTAATATGTTCTCTAGTCATGCTGTACTGATATATGTCTCGTGTGTGGTATTATTTGGTCATTATGTAGTGTGGTTATAGTGTCACGGTATTTCTCCCTTGTATGTGGTTGTATTCAATCACTATGTGGTCTGTTTATGGTGTGGCGGTATTACTCTCTTGTATGTAGTTATATTCGGTCATTATGTGGTGTGGGTATAGTGTTGCGGTATTTCTCCCTTGTATGTGGTAATATTCGGTTACTATGTGGTCCAATTATGGTATGGTGGTATTACTCTCTTGTATGTGGTTGCTTTTGATCACTATGTTTTGGTAGTTTGTTATCTGGTCATAGTGTCGCAGTATTTCTCCCTTGTATGTGGTATTATTCAGTCAATTTGCGGTCTGGTCACGGTGTGGCAGTATTTCTCCCTTATATGTGGCTGTATTTGGTCACTGATTGGTGGTAATATGTGGTCTGGTCACGGTGTGGCAGGAATTCTCCCTTGTATGTGGTATTATTGGTTTTGGTATAGTGGATTGTGTTGTGTATGGAGGTCACTTTTTCCTTTATATAAGGGGGAGATTATTTCCAATAGAAATTAAATACTTAAACATTTAACCCATCCCTGTCCTATGACTATTACACTACAGGAAATATGCACTTCGAGGTTCTCCAGTGAAAACAAGTAATCACCTTTACTAAGGCCACGTGCACGTGTTGAGTATTCAGTGAGTTTTTTACCTCAGTATTTGAAGCCAAAACCAGGAGCGGTAAAATCAGAGGAAACGTGTAATAGAAACTCGAGCACAACTTCTGTATTTTTCCCCCACTCCTGGTTTTGGCTACAAATATTGATGTAAGATACTAACCAAATACTGAACGTGGCCTAAGGATAAGTGATAACATATTCATCAGTGGGGTCCGATTGCTGGGACCTGCACCGATCGTGCAACTTTTATCCCCCATTACACTGGAGCTTGTGTCCGACTCGACCCCTGATCCATTCATTCCCTCAGTGGCTGCGAGAGCTGCGCTTGTTTTTATCTGGCTGCTCCCCAGAGGATGAATGGAGCTGCGGTCACACACTCCACCTGCTGTCGCTGCAAAACGTTCCCCAATCTTCCTATCGGTGCGGTTTCCACTGGTCTGGTTCCACCGATCAATAAGTAATCACTAACCAAACCTGTGGATCAGTGATAATTTGTTTTCACCAAAGACCCCATTACTGCAAACTACTATAATTGTACATCCCAGTTATGGTGCACAATATAGATGTGCAGGAGCTGCCTGTGTATACAGTCAAAGCAACACAATAATGGGGATAACGATAATGTGTGTTTAAATTTAGCTGTAGGGTGGGCCCCTGGAGTCAATTCCCCTGGTGGGCCCCAGACACCCCAGTCCGACCCTGCTCTACAGTATAGAGAGGACACTGCTGACCATAAGAGCTTACACTCTACAGGACAGAAAGGACCCTGCTGACCAAAAGAGCTTACACTCTACAGGACAGAGAGAACCCCCAATGACCATAAAAGCTTACACTCTACAGTATAGAGGTGATACTGCTGACCATAAGAGCTTACACTCTACAGGACAGAGAGAACCCCGATGACCATAAAAGCTTACAGTCTACAGGAGAAAGATGAACTTGCTGACCATAAGAGCTTACACTCTACAGTATACAGAGGACACTGCTGACCATAAGAGATTACACTCTACAGTATAGAGAGGACATTGCTGACCATAAGAGCTTACACTCTACAGAAGAGAGAGAGAGAGAAGGAGAGATCCTACTAACCAAAAGAGGTTACATTGTACAGAAGAGAGAGGATACTACTGACCATAAGAGGTTACACTCTATAGGAAAGAGAGAAGGGACCCCACTGACCATAAGAGCTTACACTCTACAGAAGGAGAGTTACCCAGTGACTCTGTACATAGAAAATTGCCCTGCTGTAAAAACTGTGCTCCACTGGGAACTTCTGATTGATGATTGCCCAGGTTCTGATCACCTCTGTACAAGGTGTGATAATCCATAGACGTCATAAAGTGTTGGAATAAAAAGGAGAATCTGGAGGAAACCCATGCAAACATGGGAGAACATACAGACTCCTTGCAGATGTTAAATAGTAGAGTAGACCTGGCTCAACTATATAGTCGGGTGCTCTGGAGAAAATAAGTCCAATAAATAACAAAAAAAAAGTGGTGTGCCGGAGCTTTTTTGTTATTCCTTGCAGATGTGGTCTTTGGAGGGATTTGAACCCAGGACTGTAAAGCAGCCGTGCTAACCACTGAGCCACTGTGCTGCCCATAACACAAAGTCAGGGATTATGAGGGATTATAGTCAGGTGTGTGAGTAAATAGAGAAAAACTGGGTGAGGAAAAGTCAAACTCAACTGCAGAGGTGAGGCTGATGAAGACAATTTCATGCCAAGACAGAGCACAGCAAAACGTGGCAACAATTTCACAGCAGACGGGGCTTCAAGATTTGTCGTTCACCAAGAAATGGGCGACGTTAAGCGCTGAACATGCAGAGAAGGAAACGGCAGCAGATGAAAAACTGAACATGAATCAGAAAATCTCCCTCAGCCCCATCAGCTCAGAACTTATTGCAACCAATGGACCCCAGTGATGATATTGGGGTCAGGCTGACACCTCGGCCGCAGTCAGGGTCATTAAGTTACATGTCAGTAATGTAGAAATAGCCATCAGCCGTGTGAGAAAAAAGGAAATAGTGTAAAATATCCTGTTCAGGAAGAGATAATTGAAAATAATATAATTTATAATTAACTCCTTCATGCACCGATACTCTAATAATATGTAGAATATAATGTTCTGACGATATCGATAGTGACATTTTAATTGCTGTGTATGAAAACATAAAGCTGCTCCCCCAGATTATCTCCCCAGCTTCATATATTAAGCAGAGTTATAGCACGTCTATATGAAATGCACTGTGAAGAAATAACAGTGTCCTGTCCCTTTAAATTCTGTGTTGCATGACACTGGTCAGCAGCCAATAAGATTGCTGGATTTGAATCTGAAGAAATAAACACAAACAAACTGTCGCTCTCCTCAGTGTTTTACAGACAGTGACGAGTGGAGTTGTATATCGGTGAGTGCCGCCATCACATCCCCTGATGACCGGACACTGATTTATCTCCTCTCCTCGATGCTTCTTTCCTGTTATCTGGAATCCACTGATGATTTTATTATTTCATCTAAACTCAAAACAGGCGAGAACACCGGGCAGAGCAGAGAATTCTGCCACAACCGCTGCTGTCACCGGCCACTAGGGGGCGCTATCAGTGCAATCTGTATTTACTGGTGCACTGGGCTCCCCCTAGTGGCTGCAGGAAAGCAGAAGTTTATGTTTAGCTTACACAGGACACTGCTGCCGGTATTATTTATTGGGGCATTATTTACCACTAATGTCAGTGGGATTAGTGTCCTGGCACTGTTATTGGGGGTCAGGCTCTATGTGCTGGTAATGAAGTCACTTTCGCTGTCATTTTTGTGGGGTTACTTGTTTTTATTTGCATGAAGAACATAGAAATCCATGTTTGCCATATATCTTTATTTACAGGCCCCAGAACAATCCAATGTACAATGTTTTCCATGTGGTATTACCTATACTGGAGACTCTACAAACACCCAGAATAGACTGGATTTGCTCATGTTGCCTCCATGTATGGGTGTAATGGAGTATGATACCGGGGGGGGGGGGGACGCTAACTATGAATATGTGTGGGAAGCTGCGGTGTTTGATCTCTATCAGATCTGTGACTAAATCTTTTTTGGATTCACAGATTTTCGAATGGAGTTGTCAATGTACGACATTTACAAGATGGCAGCGAGCAGCCGCTCTATGGAGGTCTGCAGCTTTATTATACACGGACCCTCATCCTATTGTCCATCCCTGATGAGTGATAAGTGGACACTCACCAGATTCTGTTTTATTTAGGACGTCTACCGCCGCCGGCACTGCATCTTCGGATCTGGATACGTATCATGTGAGATTATTATTTTATATAATAACAATTTCCACTTAATCTGAGAATAAAGTGTCATTCCAATAATCCAGCATTTAATAATCCAGAACATGTATTAGTCCAGCACAGAATTACAGGACATTGTCATTTAGAAAATAGTTTTCCATAGTAATTTGTGTGATTTTCTTTGCACAGAATCATTCAGAATCCAGCAGGTCACGATGATTTGGGTTAAAGGAATTTTCCTGTCATTTTAAGGATTTCTGGACATTGTATGATTGATCCCATTATCTGCTTGTGTTTTCTCTCCAGATTGTCCCAGCACAAGGGAGGAGGCGGAAAACCAACTGCTCATCTACAGCACCAGATTCCTGCCATCACCGATCTTCAACATGGAGGTGACTGATCACACCGCATATAATGTCCTCGTGTTCTGTCCATAGATGTAAAGGAATGTCTCAGCAGACAATTAACTTGCTCTTTTTTTCTCAGCGCCTGATGCCGACCAACCGCGAAGCACAGAAAAAATATCTTCCGTTTCCGTTATACGAAAAAAGACCTGAGCCGCCATCAGTGACGCCAGAGCCGCCATCAGTGACGCCAAAGCCGCCATCAGTGACGCCAAAGCCGCCATCAGTGACGCCAGTGCAGCTGAATAAAGAGAAGATAGCGGAGCCAATGGAGGTCACAGACCAGGAAGAAAGTCAGAAAGAAGTCACCAAGAAGACACCACAGCAGCGGAATGAAGTGGTGATATCCGATCCAATGAAATATCGGGAGGTAAAAGACTTTGAAGAAGATGAGAAAGAAGATACCAAGAAGAAAGAAAAGAAAGGTTCAGGAGCTAAAAGAAGGATGGTGCAAATTACCACGACCAGCACTCTAAACCAGCCAGCAAAGAGACAGCGAGATCAGGACCAGCCGGCAAAGAGACAGCAAGATCAGGACCAGCCGGCAAAGAGACAACGAGATCAGGACCAGTCAGCAAAGGGACAACGAGATCAGGACCAGCCGGAACAGAGTCAACACGATCAGAACCAGCCAGCAAAGAGAAAACGCGATCAGGACCAGCCGGCACAGAGTCAACGACTTCAGATCCACCTGGCAAAGAGACAAAGACTTCAGAAAAAGCCAGCCAAGAGACAACAAGTTAAGAAGCAGCCGGCACAGAGACAGATGATCCGCCGGCAGTCTTCCATATTCAAAAAAATCACCACCAACCTCAGTAAAATAAAAAACACCATATGGACCAACCTCTTCAAAGTGATGAGACGCTGATGGACTGTGGCCCCAACATACAGCAGCATAAAATCTGGTAAGTATAATAATAATAATTAATAATAACCATAAAATAGTAATTATTAGGTTTAGAAATAGGTTGAAAATGTAGTAAAAGCATTAAAAAGACATATAATAGGAGCAGTAATATAGTATCTAATATTATAATCATTAATTGTATAATAATGATAATTAGAGCCATAAAAATAATTTCAGCAGGTTTGATCCACGGTTTTCGGACTGATCGCCTTTTCCCGGGGTCAAGAAGGAATTTTTCCCCCTGAGACACAAATTGGCTGAAGGTGTCCGGGGGTTTTTGCCTTCTTTTGGATCAACAGCTTTAGGAATAGGGATCTAAGTTATAATTTTAGTAAAATATCAATACAAATGTTAGTAATAATAGTATAATAAAATAGCAATAATCCAAACATATCTAAAAAAAATATTAAAAAGTAGGATAATAATAATAATAAAAAATTAGTAATAAGATCAGTAAAATAGCAACAAAGTAAACATAGCATAACTAATAATAATAATAATATTACAGTATTTATTATAATGACTAGAATAATTAGTAAATAATTAATAGGTATTACATTATTATTCAGAATAATATAATAATAACAACTTAATACATTATTAGGTACTGTCAGGTTTGATCCAGGGTCCTCGGACTGATCGCCTTTTCCCGGGGTCGAGAAGGAATTTTTCCCCTGAGACACAAATTGGCTGAATGTGTTCAGGGGTTTTTGCCTTCTTCTGAATCAACAGCTTTAGGAATAGGGATCTAATTAATAGTAAATAGAGAAATAATAGAAATATTAGTACTAATATTCATAATATTAGAAAGAATAAAAATAGTATTTAAAAACATAATAGTAATATAAATGATAATATTACATTATTATTAATAATAATATAATAATAATAATAATAATAACAACAACATAACACATAAATAGTATTCAAAAAAAATATTAATACTAATATAGAAATACAAATTGTAATATTGCATTATTATTATTATTAGGAATAATATAATAAAAACATAATACATTACTAGGTAGTGTCAGGTTTGATCCAGGGTCCTCAGACTGATCGCCTTTTCCCGGGGTCGAGAAGGAATTTTTCCCCTTGACACAAATTGGCTGAATGTGTCCGGGGTTTTTTTCGCCTTCTTCTGGATCAACAGTTTTAATTCTAGTGATCTTATTGTACTAAAGTAATGATAGTAATAATAAGTATAATAATATTGTAATAGTAATGAATAGGTTACTAGGATAATAATAAGACTATTATAAATACAATAAATAGGTTAGTGTAGGGCCCCATCTGATGAGGTCGCCTTGTCGTTGGCAGATGGGCTTGCACAATTTGGTTAAACTGTGCACTAAGAACCTCACATTTATAAGTATATTAAATATGACAGTAAAAAAAGGTAGAATATTATAAATATAACTTTGTGTCATCTCCTTTATTTTCCTGCAATAAAGAAAAACAGAAAATCAAACACATTTGGAAACATTTGGAAATATTTGTCTTTCAATGTAGCAATGAGATGCATGATCTAGATGTCGCCCGTACATGCCGCCGTCTGTGTAGCCCTAATCTAAAGTGTATCACTAGTGGCCAATCAGCCAGTAATTGTGAGCTATGGGAATGATGAGTCCAGTTGTTCTCATCTGCATACAGTCTTATAGGCAGTGGGACGCACAGTGCACTTACAATGGCCGATCATGTCTGTTAAACGACCGCTGATCGTCCACATCCAGGTGATCATCCGTCATTTAATGGTCTTTCTAGACCAGCCGATCATCGCACTTCCAGGCGCACAGAATACAGTTGGTACAAATCGATTTGTACGACCCAGTATATCGGCCATGTCAGTAATCTGTGGCTGCTGGAAGCCCTGAGAACCATCTCCTTCCTCCGTGGATCTCAGGGCTCTCAGATTACTGATGATTCTCCGATTACTGACGACTAGAGATGAGCGAACCGGCCGTGGTTCGGCTCGAGTTCGGTTCGTCGAACGGAGGTCTCGTTCGAGTTCAGTTCGGCGAACATTTGACGAACCGAACTCGAACCAATAGGAAGTAATGGGAGGCAATCACAAACACATAAAAACGCATTATAAATGTACACATACAGTTAATAAACATTGCCATAACACTTACCGGTCCCCGCGATCCCTCCTGCACTCTGTCTCCTGCCGCTATTCCATCCGATAATCGCTGAATCCTCCCGGTGACCAGCACTGCCAGCAGTGATGCAGGACCTATCATGACGTCAAAATAGCCATGTGACCAGTCACGTGGCTATTATCTCATTGGCTACAGACTGGTCACATGGCTTTGACGTCATGTCCTGTCCTAGGTCCTGTCATTGCACTCTCCGGTACACGGTGCACATTTGTGTATCGTCGTGTACCGGCGACATGCTCTAGCACACGGTCGACTCCCCCTTCCATTAGGGACCGGCTGACACAGCCGGTCATTAACGGAGATCACCGTTGCCATAGCAACGCAGTTAGCGGTGACGTCACCGCTAACCGCGGCTCCGGGAATCACATGACGGAGCACCGTTGCTATGGTAACGCGTCTGTCAGCATTACCGCTGTTACTGCTAACAGCCAGCAGCACTGATCTCTCACGGAATGAAGGTTGCACGGGAAGCAGCGTCTTCCCCCATGCAGCAGTGATGGAGCAGAGCTGCATTCGTTGAACGAGAAAGACAGAAGACCATGGATCGTGGAGGGCTGACAGGGGGTAATAAAGATGGAGTCTCTAATGTGTCTGTGTATTTATTTCTATTAAAGTATTTTTTCTCTGTGTGGTGTCTTTTTTTTAACCCTTTATTGGAGATTCTTAATGGCCGGGTCAAACGTGCCTGACATTAAGAATCTCTGGCTTAATACTAGCTAGTAAAACAAAGCTAGTATTAACTCATTATTACCCAACAAGCCACCCGGCTTTAGGGCTGTTGGAAGAGTTGGATACAGCGCCAGATGATGGCGCTTCTATGAAAGCGCCATTTTCTGGGGAGGCTGCGGACTGCAATTCACAGCAGAGGCGCCCAGAAACCTCGGGCTAACCTGTGCTGCGGATTGCAATCCCCAGCTGCCTAGTTGTACCTGGCTGGACACAAAAATGGGGCGAAGCCCACGTCATTTGTTTTTTAATTATTTCATGAAATAAGTGAAATAATTAAAAAAAACGGGCTTCCCTATATTTTTGGTTCCCAGCCGGGTACAAATAGGCAACTGGGGGTTGGAGGCAGCCCGTGGCTGCCTGCTGTACCTGGCTAGCATACAAAAATATGGCGAAGCCCACGTCATTTTTTTGGTGGGCAAAAAACTTCTGCATACAGTCCTGGATGGAGTATGCTGAGCCTTGTAGTTCTGCAGCTGCTGTCTGCTCTTCTCCATACAGACAGACAGCAGCTGCAGAACTACAAGGCTCAGCATACTCCATCCAGGACTGTATGCAGAAGTTTTTTGCCCCCTGAAAAAATGATGTGGGCTTCGCCATATTTTTGTATGCTAGCCAGGTACAGCAGGCAGGTACGGCTGCCCCCAACCCCCAGTTGCCTATTTGTACCCGGCTGGGAACCAAAAATAAAGGGAAGCCCTTTTTTTATTATTTCATTAATTTCATGAAATAATTAGAAAACAAATGACGTAGGCTTCGCCTCATTTTTGTGTCCAGCCAGGTACAACTAGGCAGCCTGGGATTGGAATCCGCAGCACAGGTTGGCCTGAGCTTTCTGGGCCCCACTGCTGCGAATTGCAGTCTGCAGCCGCCTCAGAAAATGGCACTTTCATAGAAGCGCCATCTTCTGGCGCTGTATCCAACTCTTCCAGCACCTGCCTGCTATACCTGGCTAGCATACAAAAATATGGTGAAGCTCACGTCCTTTTTTTGTAGTTTTTTGGCAAAAAAAATAAAAAATGCTTCCCTGGATTTTTCATTGCCAGTGAAGGTAACACCAAGCAGTGGGGGTTAGCAGCCAGTAACTGCTTGGATTACCCTTAGCTAGCAATACAAAAAATGCAGCGGGAGCCCATATATATTTTTTTTAATTATTTATTTAAATAACTAAAAACAAAAAGGGCTTCCCTGTATTTTGATTGCTGGACATCACAGTGCTGTAAAAATAAATCTTTAAAAAAAATGACGTAGCGCTCCGCGGTATTTTTGATTCTCAGCGCAGATAAAGCAGACAGCTATGGGTTGCCACCCCCATCTGCCTGCCGTTACCTTGGTTGGCAATCAAAATACAGGGAAGCCCATTAATTTTTTCTATTTAAAAAATAGTTAAAAAAAAAATGACGTTGGGTCCCCCCATTTTTGATAGCCAGCTAGGGTAAAGCAGACGGCTGTAGCCTGAAAACCACAGCTGGCAGCTTTACCGTGGTTGGGGATCCAATGTGGAGGTCCCCCCAGGCTCTTTTTTTATAATTATTTTATAAATATTAATAAATACACAAAAAAAGTAGGGTCCCCCCCAAATTGGATTACCAGCCAAGGTAAAGCGGACAGCTGTGGTCTGGCATTCTCAGGGTGGGAAGGTCCATAGTTATTGGGCCTTCACAGCCTAAAAATAGCAGGCCGCAGGCACCCCAGACGTGGCGCATCCACTAGATGCGCCAATCCTGGCGCTTCACCCCAGCTCATCCCTTGCCCTGGTGCAGTGGCAAACGGGGTAATAAATCGGGTTGATACTAGCTGTAAAGTCACCTGAGATCAAGCCCAGCAGTTTGTGATGTCATGGCGTCTATTAGATACCCAACATCATAAACTGTCAGTACTAACCAAAAAAAAAAAATCGACAAAAGAAATTTATTTGAAAAAACAGTCCCCAAAACATTTCCTCTTTCACCAATTTATTGTAAGAAAAAAAATAAAGGGGTCCCACGACGACTCTGGACCGTCTAGAATATGGGGGGGAGACACACAGAGAACGTATCCCCCATTTTCTAGGAGTGCAGACCCTTCATGTGAGGAGTGTGGGTGCAATGAATCTGCACTCACTCTCCCCGGGTCCACAGCAGCAGAGTCCATGTCGTAATGGTTGCTACCAAAGCTGCAATGCCCTGCTCATGAGGTAAGGGCATGCCTAATCAGGAGAACTATTCTACATTTCCAAATATTGGTATTTGCTGATATTATTGCAAACCTACTATATATTGGGGATAGGATCTTGGAGATGGAATACCCCTTTAAGTCCAGTTATCCAGCTGAATGAATACTTAACAACAGAGCTCGCTATTTAGATGTGTTTTCTTGTGGCGTATAACGGACTCTCATGTTTGGTAGTCGTTCAGCAGGGAAACTATAAAAGCAAATCCCTCCATTTGGAAATGTAGTATATAGCTCTCCTGATCAATTATGTTCCTTACCTCATGAGCAGGGCATTGCAGTAATAATAATTTATTCATTTATATAGTGTTATTAATTCCATAGTGCTGTATGTCTTTGGAGTGTGGGAGGAAACCGGAGTACCCGGAGGAAACCCACGCAAACACAGGGAGAACATACAAATTCCTTGCAGATGGTGTCCTTGGTGAGAATTGAACCCAGGACCTCAGTGCTGCAAGACTGCAGTGCTAACCACTGAGCCACCATGCCGCCCATTTAGCTTACAGATGCATAACCACCACTCACTGTGTCTGAACACAGGAAGCTGAGCTGACAGCCGCTCTGTGCATGCGGCAGCGTCTATTGTGAAGGAGAGGGCCGTGGGGGGATCAACGCTGCACAGGTACTGTGGGACACCGGGGAACACCGGTGGGGTTATAGGGGGTGACCTGGCAGGGCCTGGGGAGGAGTTTTCTGTCGCATGTGTCATGGCACATGCGACAGAAATCAGAGGAGTAGGGTGAATGCGGCCGGCGCGCTGCTGTGCGCACGGCCATCTTGGATTTCTGGGAGGGCATCAGGGGGGCACTTTGGCGACACCGGGGGACCGGAGGGGACCGGGGAGGAGATTTATCATGTTTGTTCATGCCAGATGGGAGATAATTTTTTACCGGCGCTGTCATTTACTGTAACGTGATGATCGGTGTACGGTGTATACCTGTGATCACATGAGCGGGGACCGGAAAAACCGTCCTGAATCATGATCTCCAGGGTCTCAGCTAGCCCTGAAACCCCGGAGATTTTCTGACGCTGGGGGGCAATATTCACTTATTTCTGCCTGCTGTTTATAAACGGCAGATCAGAATAAGGCTACATTAACACGACCGATCCATTTTTGTGGTCTGCAAAAAACAGTCCGTTTTTTTTCACGGGTGCATCCGTGTGGCATCCGTTTCCGTTCCGTAGACGGTCCGTATGTCATCTGTTTGTCATCCGTGTGCCTTCCGTTTTTTTTGTGTACTGCAAAAAAACTGAAGGAGGGAAAATACATAAATTTACCCAGGATCCATAGCTTCATCCTACATGAGGCGGTCACATGTTCACTCCAGTGCCATTTTCTACTGCTTTTCACAGTGTAGAGCGCTCTGGTGATTTTCTTGTGCTTGTGCACTTTATATCAGTCTTTTCTGTCATTATAATGGCAGAAAGACACATAATGTCCCACTCTCCTGCATTTTGTAATTTTGCACCCTTTGGTGCCTTTCATGTGGCACTAAGGCGGGCTTTGCACACTACGACATCGCAGGTGCGATGTCGGTGGGGTCAAATTGAAAGTGACGCACATCCGGCATCGCAAGCGACATCGTAGTGTGTAAAGTCTAGATGATACGATTAATGAGCGCAAAATCGTCGTAATCGTATCATCGGTGCAGCGTCGGCGTAATCCATAATTACGCTGACGCGACGGTACGATGTTGTTCCTCACTCCTGCGGCAGCACACATCGCTGTGTGTGAAGCCGCAGGAGCGAGGAACATCTCCTACCGGCGTCACTGCGGCTTCCTTAGGATATGCGGAAGGAAGGAGGTGGGCAGGATGTTTACATCCTGCTCATCTCCGCCCCTCCACCGCTATTGGCCGCCTGCCGTGTGACGTAGCTATGACGCCGCACGACCCGCCCCCTTAATAAGGAGGCGGGTCGCCGGCCAGAGCGACGGTCGCAGGGTGGGTGAGTGCATGTGAAGCTGGCGTAGCGATAATTTTCGCTACGCCAGCTATCACACGATATCGCACCTGCGACGGGGGCGGGGACTATCGCGTGCGACATCGCAGCATCGGCTTGCGATGTCGCAACGTGCAAAGCCGCCCTAAGGGGTGCTTAGCTTTGTATTTAGCTAAAAAAATGAAAAAAAAAATGACGTAGGGTTCCCCCTATTTTTGTAGCCAGCTAGGGTAAAGCAGACGGCTGCAGCCTGCAGACCACAGCTGGCAGCCTCACCTTGGCTGGTAATCCAAAACTGAGGGCATCCCACGCTTTTAATTTACATTAAATAAATAATTTAAAAAAAAACACGTAGGAGTCCCCCCAAAATTGGATCACCAGCCAAGGTAAAGCAGACAGCTGGGGTCTGATATTCTCAAACTAGGGAGGTCCATGGTTATTGGACTCTCCCCAGCCTAAAAATAGCAGGACGCAGCCGCCCCAGAAGTGGCGCATCCATTAGATGTGCCAATCCTGGTGCTTCGCCCCAGCTCATCCCGTGCCCTGGTGCGGTGGCAAACGGGGTAATATATGGGGTTAATACCAGATGTGTAATGTCACCTGGCATCAAGCCCTGGGGTTGGTGAGGTCAGGCGTCTATCAGATACCCGACATCACCAACATAGTCAGTAATAAAAAAAAATAGACGACAAACACATTTTTATTTGAAAAAACACTCCCCAATACATTCCCTCTTTAACCAATTTATTAGAAAGAAAAACAAATCCAGGTCTGGTGTAATCCAAGGGGTTGCCATGACGATCCACACTGTCCCAGTCAATGAAGAGCAGGATGTTCCCCATTGGCTGGGAGAGCAGTGCAGTGACCTGAGCTAACATCAATGGGTCAGCCCAGGTCACTGCAGGGGATGACAAGTGCTGCTGTCAGCGAGGTACATTACCTGCGCTGATCTCCTGCACTGCTGACAGGACCTGTCACTGAGTTCAATGACCGCCGCCTTCACAGCCAAGTATCGTCAGCGGCCCGTGACGTCACCGCTAGTCAGTCTCGGGTCGGAAGCGAGAGAAGGTGATGTGACAAGCGGCGGCCATGGAGGACAGTGAAAGCGCTGAGGTCGGGACTTCATCACCGCAGGTAAGCCGAGCGCGACCATGTGTGCAGAGTGCCAGGTGGGCGGAGCCTAGCGGGGTATTGTGTGCAGAGTGCCAGGTGTGCACAGTGCCAGGTGGGCGGAGCCTAGCGGGGTAATGTGTGCAGAGTGCCAGGTGGGCGGAGCCTAGCGGGGTAATGTGTGCAGAGTGCCAGGTGTGCAGAGTGCCAGGTGGGCAGAGCCTAGCGGGACCATGTCTGCAGAGTGTCAGGTGGGCGGAGCCTTGCGGGACCATGTGTGCAGAGTGCCAGGTGGGCGGAGCCATTTGTGCTGGCGGTGGAGTGCGAAGTGGGTGGAGCCTAGCGGGGTCATGTGGCACTGAGGACGTCAGTGTCGTGGACTGCATGGCTGGGACAGGTGAGTGTGTGTGTGTGTGTGTGTGTGTGTGTATGTATGTGTACATGCCGCATGCAGGAGGGGGCAGAGCGAGCTGAGCGGGGAAGTCTGGGCTTCCTGCACGTAACTAGGATAAATATCAAGTTACTAAACAAAGCGCTTTGCTTGGATACCCGATGTTTATCTTGGTTACCAGCTTCTGGCAGGCTGCCAGCGATGGCTCCTGCACACTGTAGCTGTAAAAAGCCCTGCTTTTTGCTGCTAGAACTGTTCTCGAACATAACTAGAACTATCGAACTTTAGCAAAAAGCTCGAGTTCTAGTTCGATCTAGAACAGCCCCCAAAATCACTCGAGCCGCGAACTGGAGAACCTTGAACCGCGAACCGCGCTCAACTCTACTGACGACCTCAATAAGACCGGATCCTGTGAATCGATTCTCAATAACTCTAGCACAGGACAATCATCAACACAATCATCTGTCACCCGATGGACATTGTTTTGCTCCTTAGTCGGGTGACTGGCGGCAGATTTATTCAGCCGATAATCTGGAAATCATCTTTCGTTTAATTTGTAAAATTGCCTGATAAAAAAGCCTTTGTGCACCAAAAGCAAATATTTTTTGGATTGGCCAGTAGAGAAAACTTTTGTCTGTTTTGGCATAAAAGTATTTACAGTAAGATAAGAAGCACAAACTTTACAGACAAATCAAAGCCCAATGGATCTGACGCGCTCACGGGGCCATGGTAGCACAAGGCATATTCAAAATAACCATTTAAATTGATAACTTAAATAACTATATAAATAAATAAATAGACACAGACAGAATGTGGATGAAAAGTGGCCGTGATGGTTTATTAAGAGTAACCAATACAATCAAATAAACATTAAAGATACCAAAAAACCTATAAATATCTTTTAAACAAAATTGCATGATGTTCCACCATCATGCCACCAAAATAAACCATTACCAAGCAAATCCACCCAGGCGAGCTGGGTGATTTTTCCCTCTAATAAAACATCACGACATAAGCAACTACCCTATATAAGATTAACAGGGGGCGGGCGGGCGGGTATTTCTTCAGTCTTCATCAGCTGGACTGCCAGCTGACCGATTAGTCACTCATATATATACCCAAATTCTCCCGCACAAAGACACTAACCACCAATCATATTACAGTAAAAAAGGCGCGCAACAGCTGGATTAAACCAGTTTCCTCAGCTGTCCGCGTTACATCACCTCGCTTCACCCTTATCTAATAAGTTAACTCTTTCTTTTCCAACCTAAACTTCACTGAACTTTTTCACTGCCTGTGCGACCATGGCAACCCCTCGATATTGGCTATGGGGTTTTTTCATGGTAGCACAAGGCATATTCAAAATAACCATTTAAATTGATAACTTAAATAACTATATAAATAAATAAATAGACACAGACAGAATGTGGATGAAAAGTGGCCGTGATGGTTTATTAAGAGTAACCAATACAATCAAATAAACATTAAAGATACCAAAAAACCTATAAATATCTTTTAAACAAAATTGCATGATGTTCCACCATCATGCCACCAAAATAAACCATTACCAAGCAAATCCACCCAGGCGAGCTGGGTGATTTTTCCACAAGGACACGACTAAACAGTCGTGGCCCCCCCCAAACCACTCAGCCACTTCTCAACCACAGACTGTAAACCCACATTAAAAATATCTAAACCGATCTCGGACAGATGAACCCAATCAAGCCTAAATAACCCTGGAGTAAAGCCCTCTAAATCAATGTGCCGATAAGAGAAACCACCCAAAACCCTAAACAATTTTTCCAGCTCCCTATTAATCCTTTTTCTAATCTTATTCATGAACGAACACCCCTCCTGACTCCACACTAACCGCGGTATCATCTCCGAATACACCAAAGTAGTGTCTGGAAAAACAGTTTTTATACTCATTAAATCCCTACGCATACTAAATAACATTTCAAGAGTATTCATTTTACCAATGTCGTTTCCTCCCAAATGAATAATGATTAAATCCGGAAGAGGTGCCTTCAAGATCAAATCATTCAAAACATGAACTAAGTTTAACCACCGGAGGCCCCTGTATCCAAACCAAAAAATTTGAATAGATTCCTGCTGGAATGATAAATTTTCGGTGTAGCTCCTGTGCTTGGCTCTCTTCTGAGCCCAAAAAATGTAAGAGTGTCCTACAATCCATACCGTCAAAGGTCCTAAAAAATTGAAAATGATTAAAACAATAAATTAGGACGAATGTACCCCTTAAACCTCCTTGATTCCCAGCGGCCAATACACTTAATTGTGTCATCGCCTAGCCCGAGCATTGCCGCTTCAGTGGCAGCTCCTATCCTAAACGAATGCGAGGAAATTTTTTGAGAGCTAATGTGCAGTTTAGCAAGACATTTCTTTAGAACGCTATTAAACTGAAATATGGTAGCTGGCTCCCCATTGGCATGCACCAAAAAAGAGCCAGGCACCATAGAACGAAAGTGGAACCAGTCACGAACATTACTTACCGGACATACCTCCGCCAGCACTTTATTTAATGAAATGATACGACCCTTACCCAATTGATCCGTTTTTGAACTCCGAAGAGTGATCAATAATCGTTCATTTGATAATACTACATCGCTCAATAGTAAACCAGATAACCGATTCTTACTACGAGCTACCAACTCACTGATTCTTAACGCTGCAAAAAACATCAGGACGAAGGCCGTTCTGAATAAACATGTTTCAAAAGAGTCAAAACACACAAATGGTAGTACTTCCCATAACTTCCCGAGTAAATCAAACGAAATCGGACATCTTGTATCGGGTTGACACCCTGCTCTTTTTAGACCCTTTAAAACCTGCTTAACTGCAAAGAAACTATTCAGTGGGGGGCTGCCATGTAGTTTTAGAAAAAATGAAACACCGGCAATAACCCTTGCAAGTGAAGCATAACTAATATTCTCATTTAATAAACCACTTATGAATAATAAAGCTGCATCCATATTCACTGCATCAACCTTTACATTCCTTTGAACGCAAAAATCACACCATTTTTTCCATGCGACTGAATAACCAGCCCATGTTCTACTAGCCACTGAATTCATAATTGCCCCACTAACGCTACTCATAGAATGTCCCACAGATGACAAGGGCAAGGAGTGCCGTCTTGATCGGCATCGGGAACCAGATGCCGAAACATCGCCAACTGCTGGTGAGAGAGACAATCAGCCACAGTATTCCGATTCATCTTCATATCAAATGCTGCTTTTAACCAAATATTAAACTTTAAGCAAATTAAAACAAGATGCCTCAATATTTTTGACGCCCAACCACATTTTGACGATAATGTGTTGATACAGAAAACTAACCCTTGGTTATCGGAGAGAAAAATAATCCTTTTATTCGCTAAAATTTTACCCCAGATCACTACTGCTACAAGAATTGAAAACAGCTCCAACACCGTATCATTCTGAAGCACCTTGTTCTGCACCCATGACTCGGGCCAGCAACCAACCGACCAGTGGTTATGAAGAACAATCCCATAATCCAGAGAACTATTGACCCCAACAAAAAAAGACAAAGCTTCGGATGACTGAAACTGTTCCTGCCAACAAGCTACACCGTTAAAATCCTGAAGAAAATCCAACCAAATAGCCAAATCCTCTTTCATGTTCCTAGTAAGCCGAATGTGAGCCCTTGGGGATTTTACCCCTTTTGTAGCGTCATAAAGGCTCCGAGAAAACACCCTGCCCATCGGGATGATCCTTAAAGCAAAGTTCAATGACCCAAGCAGTGACTGTAATTCTTTTAGAACTACCTTTTCTTTTACTGACATATCACCAATCAAGCTTCTAAGCTTAGTGACCTTTTCTTCAGGTAACCTGCATTCCATTTTTTCAGAATCTATCACGATACCTAAAAACTCCAACCTGCGGCACGGGAACACCGTCTTCTCATCCGCAAGTGGAACACCAAACAACTTAGCTATATCTATGAACCTCAATAATAACTCCAAACACCCTGACGACTGACTACAACCAATGAACAAAAAATCATCTAAATAATGAATAACTCCCCCTACCGACATCTCATATTGTAACACCCATTGCAAAAACGAAGAAAAAGCTTCAAAATACAAACAAGATAAAGAAAAACCCATCGGTAAACACATATCAAAATAAAACTTCCCTTCAAAACAAAAACCTAAAGAATTAAAACCTGAAGGATCCACTGGCAACAAACGAAATGCCGCTTTAATATCAGCTTTAGCCAATAATGCATTCCTACCGAAACGTCTGAGTAATTCTACCGCCATATCAAAAGACGCGTATTTTACAGACGTACTAGCAGTATCAATCTCGTCGTTTAAAGACCCACCCGCCGGGTATGACAGGTGATGAATAAGTCTAAAACTCCCTTTTTCTTTTTTGGGCACTAATCCTAATGGGGAGACTCTAAAATTATCAAACGGAGGAACACTAAACGGCCCAGCAACTCTGCCGGCCTCCACTTCCTTTTCAATTTTTTCTTTTGCAATATGAGGAAGTTCCTTTACCGAAGCCAAATTTTCGAACATACAACAACCTAAACCCTTAAATTCTGGTACAAAAAATCCCTCTGTGAAACCATTCAGCACCAAATCACGTTTCACTTTGTCTGGGAAAAGGTCGAGCCATGGACGCATTTTTTCCACCCTCACTGGCGTCAACGCTTTTACTAAGTTGCTCTTTAAGTGAAGTTCCTGGGGCACTGGTTTGGGCAATCTTTTTAAAGCACTTAGCCATGGGATGTGTTCCCCCGCAAAATGAGCACTCATGTCGAAATCGACAATTGTTTAACCATTTACATGTCGTCTCATTATACGCGAAACACACCCCTTTTTTCAAACCCTGAGAATTATGTCTAACCGGATTATTTCTTTTTGGGAGCATCAGATTCAACCATAGGCCTACATCCTTTACCCCCCATTTAATGTGTGAATGAACCGCCATCTTTTGTCTGAACGATTCGTCATAGATCAACCATGCTGTGCCACCAAAATTGCGGTAGGCTTCCAGTATGATGTCCACATGTTGAAATAAACCACTACACCATTCAGACCTTTTCTCCCCTAGAACAGCAGCATAAATCGAAAAAGCTTGGATCCAGTTGTTAAATGATTTAAAAGGCTTTTTCTTGTCATCAGCCTCCTGTTTATCATCCCTCTTATCTGACCTATGCTGCTGTTCCCTACCTAATGGTAATAAAGTAAACAAATCAATAAACTCTCCATTCCAGATTTTTCCCTTAACAGAAGCGCTCAAATGAAAGCCAAGCGGCGATAAATCACATGTGATTGCTTCCTTAAGGAAAGAATCAGGAATGCCCTGAGTTCTAGAACTATTCAAGGAGTTCGCTAAGGATAACTCCTGACTATTACCCTTTAAAATGTCCACTAGTGTTTTAAACACCACATCTTTTACATTATTAGGGAAAATGTTCTGCACAGGGAAAGGGGTAGCAGGCATCTCACCCCTCCTGCCGTCCTGTTCCTGAAGGCTTGCATCCGACCCGTCGTCGCTGGACCCAGTCCCAGAAGCCGAGCGATCCGCTTCAGGGCAACACCGACCAGGCTCCTCTTCATGCCCCGCCGCTGGAGCAGGCGTACCGCCTACCCAAGCCCCGAGTGCCGCCGCTGCCCTAGAGCTGCTCTTTTGCTTGGGCAGCGGCTGAACACTCCGGCCTTTGCTGCGCCCCCGTTCCCTGGGCGCCGCCATCTTCTTCCTGTTGACCGCGTCAGCTGACTCGCCGCGACTTCCTGTTGCAGCCGCGCTGGTCCCGGATTGATGACGCTGCTGTTCTCGCGATGACGCCCCGTGAGACTTGACACCCGACGTCTTCTTCCGCTCCACGGCACTCCTCCGCGATGACGCTGTCGGCGGTGAGTATGCTTCTTTTCTTCTCCTTTTCCTCCGCAGCGTCTTCTCCGCCGACTCCTCCGCTGCCGACTCAGGATTCATGACCGGCGGCGACTCCGCCGGCCGCTCCGCTTCAGCTGGCTCCAACGATGCCGACGGCTCAACGGCTTTCAGGCAGGATCTCAGCCATTCCTCGCCGCCTCGTTCTCCGGCTCTTCTCAACAGCTGCTGCAGGAGATCTTCCATGAGGTATTTCTTCAGTCTTCATCAGCTGGACTGCCAGCTGACCGATTAGTCACTCATATATATACCCAAATTCTCCCGCACAAAGACACTAACCACCAATCATATTACAGTAAAAAAGGCGCGCAACAGCTGGATTAAACCAGTTTCCTCAGCTGTCCGCGTTACATCACCTCGCTTCACCCTTATCTAATAAGTTAACTCTTTCTTTTCCAACCTAAACTTCACTGAACTTTTTCACTGCCTGTGCGACCATGGCAACCCCTCGATATTGGCTATGGGGTTTTTTCAGAGGTTGTACTTGTCACGGGGCCGGTGATGGTTGGGGATGTCACAGTGGCCTTGCCCGGCTTCGTGACCCCAAGGTGTCAATGAAAGATGGGGATGTTGGGAGTAGTTGTCTTCGGGACGCCACCTGTGGTACATGGCTATGAGGGAGGAAGCCGGCACTGCGGAGTGTCTCTCAATGCTGGGGCTGATGGTGTGACGCAGCAAAGTTGGTATCACTCTCCACAGGTAGAGTGGGCCCCAGAGAGGATGATGGAGGTGGTAGTCTACGCCGAAGCACGGGGCACCGGCAATGAAGTAGACAACACAGGGACTGCGGTTCAAGTTCTTTATTCACTGATTGTTCTTTGCCTGCGAGGTGCTGGTTTCCACCAAGATGGGCTCCAGCCGATCCCGGACTATTCAGACACTGGGATCGGTACAGTGACTGGTGGGCCTTTCCTCTGTGTGCTCTTTTCTGACAGGTCCCATGGCCTGAAGCTACTTGGGGTCCCTTTTGTGTTTAGTCAAAGTCCTGGCCTGTTCGCAGGTGGCGCAAACCTTTTGAGGGGAGCTAGATTCTAGTCTCCACTCCTGGTTCTCTCTGCTGCTGTGCCACGGGCACAGTAGGTGGGTGCAGGAAACATGAAATCTCCTCTACCGGCAGAATTATCATGGGAGACTGAAGCTTCCCCTAACCTAAGGATCTGTACCCTGAACTGCACTGGTCCCGGGGGAACTGACACTGTATCTTCCGCGGCGACCGTTTCTCCTGTGTCCCCCCAGTGTCAGTGGTATGGCTGCTCCCCTGTCTGGAACTGAACCATCCCGTCTGCTGGCTGCAGACGTCTCCCTCCTCCTAACTGTCTGGGTTGCCTCTCCTCACTCCCCAAAACAATAGGATAAACAGTTGCACACCAGTCACAATGTATAGGGGAATAATGAAAAGCAGAACTGCTACGGGAATGCTAGACTGAAAAATACAATGAACTATCTGAAAAAAGTGAAAAACATGAAAATGAAATATGCATAAATGCTATGAATAATAGGAATATAAGAGATGTTTAGCATTGTATTGATCAATGCAAAGGAGCCCAAAAACCAAACGCCAAGGTAATCTCTATTTTTGGGTCCCTAACCTATGTGTAACCTCACAAGCAGTTAAAAACTTGCTCTGTATGGTAAGCAAAGGACCAAGTTATATATGTGAAATAAGACACATGGCCATGGGTGTGGCAGGGTTCTCAGACAGAAAATGCATACTAATTAAAAAATGAACGCCTGGAACACCTATGGTGTGAACAAGGTGCAAGACTCAAAAATATACAACTAAACAATAGGATAAAGAGTTGCACACCAGTCACACTGTATAGTCCTCACTCCCCGGACATCACCCCTCCCCCTTCCTGGGTCCCTGGACTAGTGGGTGGGAAGGCCCTTACCATTAGGTGGCCAACCATAAGACCCGACCCTAGCCTGGTCTCCAGTCAGGAAAGGGGCAATGTTGTGTGTGTTTTGATTGTGGTGATGTGTGGAACCGGCACTGATGTCCTAGGAACCCGGAATGGGCAGAGCGCCGTGAGTGAGAGGAGAGCTGCTTTTCTACAGATCAGAGCAATGCTGCTCTGATCTACAGAAATGAATAAGCGATCAGACTGCTGATCCTTATAGTCCTCTAAGTGGAGTAGTAAAATAAAAAAAAGTTAAAAAAAGAAAAAAACTAAAAAAAAGTTCAAATCACTCCCTGTTCACCCCATTGAGAATTAAAAGGTTAAAATAAATAAATAAATAAATATACACATATTTAGTATCGTCGCGTTCAGAAATGCCCGATCTATCAAAATATAAACTCAATTAATCTTATTGGTAAATGGCGTAGCATCAAAAAAATTCCAAACGCCAAGATTATGTTTCTTGGTTGCTGCAAATGTTGCACAAAATGCAATAACAGGCGATCAAAATGTAGCATCTGGGCAAAAATAGTACAGTTAAAAATGTCAGCTCGAGATGCAAAAAATAAGCCATCACTGAGCCACAGATCCCGAAAAATGAGAATGCTACAGTTTTCGGAAATTGGTACAAAAAGTGCACCACTTTTTTTTGGACAAATATCTGAATTTGTTTAACCCCTTAGATAACAGTAAACCTATTTATGTTTGGTGTCTACGAACTTGTACTGACCTGAGGCATCACACCAACACATCAGTTTTACCATATAGTGAACAAGGTGAATAAAATATCCCCAAAACAATTGCACTTTTGCAGTTTTTCCGCACTTGGATTTTTTTTGTCATTTTCCAGTACAATATTTGGTAAAAGTACAGTTCATTTAATATTACAACTTGTTCCAAAAAAAATAAGCCCTCATATGTAGTGAAGGGCGAACCCCCCGATGTTCGTGTTCGGAAGCCTTCCACAAATGTTTTGTAAAGTTCGAGTTCGGGTTCTGAGATAACGCGAACTTGCGTCCAAACAACAAACTTGGACTTTACAGTTAAGGGATGGTGCGGGGGGGGCTGTAAAATGAAGAATATCGTTAATAATAAACATTGGTATTATACTTACAGATCCCATGACGCGTCCTGCGGACTCTGTCTCCCGCCGCTTCTGCTTCCGATCATCGCTATGCCCTCCCGGTAACCATCACTGATGATAGGATCTTCCGTGATGTCATACCCATGTGACCAGTCATGTGTGAATGTTGTATTACCTCGTTGGTTACAGACCGGTCACATGACGTCATGCTAGGTCCTGTCAGTGCATCTCGCCGGTACGCGGTGCTCGCCCAAGCATCTCAGTACACTGTATACTCGGCGAGTGCCGTTTACCAGCAAGATGATCAGCACATGCTCGGCTCCCCCTCCCTGCATGTTGGCGCTCTTTACGGAGTCAGTCCACATGCAGGGATTGGCTGCCACAGCCGGTGATGAATAGCGACGCCGGGAATCAGGTGATCGGAGATCACCGTTGCTATAGTAACCCGCTCATTAGGTTTCTGTGGCAAGGGTGGCAGCGGAGATGTCGTCGCTTACCAACCCGCAGCCTCTGCTCACTCATTGAGTGATTAGACAGTATGGGGAGCAGAAGCATCTTCCTGCCCTGTGCATTCTGATATAGCAGAGCTGCATGTGTTGAAGAAGAAAGAATACAGAAGACCAGGATCGTGAAGGGGTGAGAGGGAGTAATAAACATGGAGTCTCTTAGTGTGTCTGTGTATTTATTTCTAATAAAGTATTTTTTCTCTGTGTGATGTCTTTTTTTAACCCTTTATTTAAGAGCCGGGTCAAACTTGACCTGACAATAAGAATCTCTGGCTTAATACTTGCTGGTTAAACAAATCTGGTATTAACACCTTATTTCCCAGCGTGCCACGTGGGCCGCTGGTAGAGTTGGATACAGCGCCAGAAGATTGCGCTTCTATGAAAGCGTCGTTTTCTGGGGTGGCTGCGGACTACAATTCGCAGCGGGGGGGTGGCAGAAAACTTGGGCCAACCTGCACTGTGTATTCCAATCTCCAGCTACCTAGGTGTACCTGGCTGGAC
The DNA here is from genome assembly GCF_048569485.1 of Anomaloglossus baeobatrachus. Taxonomy (NCBI): domain Eukaryota; kingdom Metazoa; phylum Chordata; class Amphibia; order Anura; family Aromobatidae; genus Anomaloglossus; species Anomaloglossus baeobatrachus. The sequence continues at coordinate 170,614 of NW_027442062.1, read as the reverse complement.
ACAAAAATTGGGCGAAGCCCACGTCTTTTTTTTTTTTTTTTTTTTAATTATTTCAGGAAATTCAGGAAATAATGAAAAAAAGGGCTTCCCTATATTTTGCAAAAAACTGTAAAAAAAAAAAGGGCTTCCCTGGATTTTACATTGCCAGTTAAGGTAACACCAAGCAGTGGGGTTAGCAGCCAGTAGCTGCTTGGATTACCCTTAGCTAGCAATAGAAAATGCAGCTGGAATCCCCGTATTTTTTTTTTTTTTTTTAATAACTAAAAAGAAAAAAAAATGGGCTCCTCCTGCCCTTTGCACACTCAAGCTCATTGTTACTAAGCCATTATACTAGCAAACTGTGCTGCCAGTTTAAGGGCCATAGTTGCATTGTCAGGGATAGTTATTGTTGTTTATTCTGCTGTTAATAAAGCTAGACCACCGCTGCAATCTACACCACCTCTCAATTTTTACTACCACATTTTAAGTGCACAATCTTGTCGCAATCAAAATGAGTGGCAAAATGACAGATGCTGGTGGAAAGGGGAAGAGGCGTGTTGGAAAAGGAAAAAAAGGGTTTATCCGTGGGGAAGGTGGCAAAGCTAATGAATCAGCAATCCCAAATTCAATGTGCAACTTAGCATAAAAACTACCTTTATTTATATCGTTAAAAGAGCAACGTTGGTTACTCAAATACACTTTCAACAATTACACCAAGCCATCACTATCTTAGGTGATCACACCATGGCCACCTCAGTTAGCCAAATAGAGGGAACCAATGATGGTTGGTTTTAACGATATAAATAAAGGTAGTTTTTATGCTAAGTTGCAAGGTGGCAAAGCTCCATTAACATCTGCTGAAGATAGACCATCTTCCAGCAAAAGTAAGATGTATACTACTTACCGTGGACAATCCGATGTGCTCCCTTTTTTACGGACACAAACAACTGGAACAAAGGTAGATGATGGCCAAAAAAAGAAAATGCTTGAATGGATCTCAAGTAGTCCAACAAGTGCCCTCTCTGCCACCTCAACTACCGCATCCAAAAAACACCAGTCCTCTGAGTTGTCATTCCAGTCACACTTGCTTTCTCCTAGCTCTGAAGTCTCCATCCGCCCTGCACAGTATGGTGGAACAGAGATGGCTGAGTCTGCAGAGCTGTTCAGTCACACTATAGCCTGGGAGTCAGAGGTCTGCTCCCAAGCTACAGTGAGTACAGACCAGGAAATGGTCTGCAGTGATGCCCAGAACCTTTGTGACTCAGATTCAGGCCGTGATGAACAAGTTTCTGAGCATAATGTTGACCCTTATTCACAAACTGAAACACCTGTTGTAATAGACAATGAGGAACATACTGATGACGCTGAGACGCAGATAACAGATTGGGATGACAACTTAAATATTCGGTCAGGGCAAGAAGAGGCTCGGTCTGAGGGTGAGGGGAGTGCAAACACAACAATTGATGAGGAAGTTCTAGATCCCACCTACTGTCAACCCACAGTCAGGCACTCGAGGAGGTCAACAGAGGCGGTGGAGGAGGATGCTACTGACGACGAAGTTACCTTGCGCCTTCCTGGACAGAGGAGTAGTACTGGTAGCACGTCTACAACTGCATCCTCAGCCACCACTCTGCCTCTGAGCACTAGTCAGGGGTGCTCAGCGGGTCGCATGCCCTCTAAGCCTTGCCTAGCCTGGACCTTTTTTGACATAGCAAAAGGTCGCCCAAATCATGTGATATGTAAAATTTGTCGTGATTCTGTTAGTAGAGACCAAAACCTGAGGAGTTTGACAACTTCTTCCATGAATCGTCACATGAATAAATATCATATGTCCCAGTGGGAAGCTCACCGTGCTGCAATGCGGCAAAGCGGAGCGGACCATCCACCGCCTGCCCCTTCCAGTGCATCCACGCGCTCTTCATCTTCTAGGACTGTGGGGACAGCTGTCACACCTGGTTTTCCACGCACAACTTCCACCACTGTAACCGCAACAGGCAGTTTGCTTGGTAGGTCGTCAGTTGGTTTGGAAGGGGAAACAAATGCGTGTGTATAGCTCTCTCAGACATCGATAGCACCAACGTTGGATGATGGCAACATCATGTCTACGCCTGCACTTTCCTCACAAACCTGCATTTTTCCAGGGACACCCTACTCAACACCGTCTACACACAGCAGCCAGATCTCTGTCCCTCAGATGTGGACAAATAGAAAGGCCATTTCCTGCGACCCATGACAAAGCTAAGAGGTTGACTTTATCCCTCTGTAAGCTCTTGGCTACCGAAATGCTGCCTTTCCGCCTGGTGGACACACGGGATTTTAGAGACCTTATCTCTGTCGCTGTGCCCCAGTACCAGATGCCCAGTCGCCACTACTTCTCTAAGAAAGGTGTGCCTGCGCTACACCAGCATGTCGCACACAACATCACCGCTTCCTTGAGAAACTCTGTGTGTGAACGGGTGCATTTCACCACCGATACTTGGACCAGTAAGAACGGACAGGGACGTTACATGTCGCTGACTGGGCACTGGGTAACTATGGTGATAGATGGTGAAGGGTCTGCTGCACAAGTCTTGCCGTCCCCACGACTTGTGTGTCAATCCTCTGTCTGTCCAAGTTCCGCCACTGCTTCTGCCTCCTCCACCTCGTCTGGGTCCTCCACCTCCGCCCCAAGCCTGCCTGGTCAGGCCACCAGCGTTCTAACTGCGCAGAAGGAATCACGCACCACTCATTACTATGCTGGCAGCAGAGCGCAACGGAATCAGGCGGTCTTTAGCTTGACATGTCTTGGGAATAGGAGTCACACAGCGGCTGAGTTGTGGGCAGCTCTGGAGACTGAGTTTAATAAATGGTTGTCTCCACACAACCTGCAGCCTGGTAAGGCCGTGTGCGAAAATGCTGCAAACCTGGGTGCGGCCCTTCGCCTGGGCAAGGTGACACACGTGCCTTGTATGGCTCACGTGTTGAACCTTGTTGTCCAGCAATTTTTAACACACTATCCCGGCCTAGATGGCCTTCTGAACAGGGCACTGTCTGCTCACTTCCGCTGTTCAACCACCGCTGCTGAGCGACTTGTATCGCTCCAGAAGTCTTACGGCCTGCCGGTTCATCGCCTGAAATGCGATGTGCCGACACGCTGGAATTCGACTCTCCACATGTTACAGCGACTGTGGCAGCACCGCCGTGCACTGGTGCAATACGTCATGACGTATAGCCTGGTCCAACGAGATGCAGAGGTGGGGAAGATCACCCTGATGGAGTGGTCTCAGATCAAGGACCTATGCACCCTTCTGCACAGTTTCGACATGGCGACGAATATGTTTAGCGCTGACAATGCCATTATCAGCATGACAATTCCAGTCATTTACATGCTGGAGCACACGCTAAACACTATTCGGAGTCAGGGGGTGGGACAACAGGAAGGGGAGGAACTACAGGAGGATTCATATGCGCAAGACACAACAACATCACCAAGGTCCAGACGTTCATCATCACCAACGCGGCAGGCATGGGACCTTGTCGGACAGGGATCAACAAGGGTGCATAGTAGCAGGCGAAATGCTAAGGAAGGTGCAGGAGAACATGAAGAAATGGAAGACGAACTGTCCATGGACATGGAAGACTCAGCGGATGAGGGAGACCTTGGTCAAATTTCTGTTGAAAGAGGTTGGGGGGAGATGTCAGAGGAAGAAAGAACGGTTAGCACCTCTACGCCACAAACACAGCGTGGACTTGGTCCGCATGGCTGCACAAGACACATGAGCGCCTTCTTGCTGCACTACCTCCAACATGACCCTCGTATTGTCAAAATTAGAAGTGATGATGACTACTGGCTTGCCACACTATTAGATCCCCGGTACAAGTCCAAATTTTGTGACATAATTCCAGCCATAGAAAGGGACGCACGTATGCAGGAGTATCAGCAAAAGCTGTTACTCGATCTTAGCTCGGCTTTTCCACCAAACAACTGTGCAGGTGCAGGGAGTGAATCTCCCAGTTGTAACTTGACAAACATGGGACGGTCTCGTCATCTTCAACAGTCTACCCGTACCAGTAGCACCGTATCTGGTGCTGGGAACAGCAATTTTATTGAATCTTTTCATAATTTTTTTAGACCATCCTTTGCAAGGCCACCAGAGACAACAATTCCCACACATAGTCAACGGCTGGAGAGGATGATACAGGAGTATCTCCAAATGAACATCGATGCCATGACTTTGCAAATGGAGCCTTGCTCATTTTGGGCTTCAAATCTTGAAAAATGGCCAGAGCTCTCCACTTACGCCTTGGAGATTTTGTCGTGTCCAGCTGCCAGCGTTGTCTCTGAACGTGTCTTCAGTGCTGCTGGGTGTGTGCTGACAGATAAGCGCACACGTCTGTCCAGTGACAATGTGGACAGACTAACGTTCATCAAAATGAACAAGTCATAGATCCACAAGGAATTTACTACCACTGTGTCATCCTGGGGAGAGTAAGGGCTTGTGGATTTAGAATGTGCTTGATGCAAATCTACCTGTGAAGTGTACAACTGGGGCACAAGTGCTGCCACTGAAGGGGTGGGTGTGTGTGTGGCCCAATTTTTGGAAAAAAGGGAGACTCCGCTTGGAGTAACCCTTGCTTGCTTTGTTTTTAAAAATGATCCAAGATGAACAGAGCTGGGATCAGGAAAGACTTTGCTACCTACCCCGGTGTCATCCTGGGGACGGTTAAGGATGGCGTATTTTTGAATGTGCTTGATGCAAATCTAGCTGTGAAGTGTACAACTAGGGCACAAGTGCTGCAACTGATGGGGTGTGTGTGGCCCAATTTTTGGAAAAAAAAGAAAGACTCAACTTGGAGTCACCTTGCAGTGATTTAGATGATTTTAGAAGGGCATGCCATGCCTATATCTGTGTCTCCTCCTCTTTTTCCTCGTCCAGCTGTTCTGTTTTCGCATGAGTATATGTCCTTGTCACTTTCCCATGTGTTTGTGTTGTGTTGTGAGTTGTTTATCACCTTTTGGACACCTTTGAGGGTGTTTTCTAGGTGTTTTTATGTGTTTGTGATTGCCTCCCATTGTTTCCTATGCGGTTCGAGTGGTTCGCCGAACCGGTTTGCTGAACCGAACTCGAACGAGACCTCTGCCCGGCGAACCGAACTCGAGCCGAACCGCGACCGGTTTGCTCATCTCTACTTACCAGTGACCTCTCTAGCTGAAGTTATTCATCTTCATTTTTTCTTCATCTGGCGTTGACCGCCATCACTTCTTCCTGCCATGATGTGACTCTATAGAAAATAACACACAGTCACCTATAGCCGATCACCCCCAGAGCACATTCCTCACTTTTCCCCCAATTTCTACACTATGTCAAACTTTTGTTCCCCCCATGGAAGACAGTATCCTCAAAATTAAATTATATTACAGCAGTAATAATGTCCTCTAATTTGCCCCTACAGTAATTATGTCCACCATTTGCCACCATCAACCAATAATGTATGTTGCTCACTTTGGCTCCATATAGTAATAATATCTCCCATCCTGGGCCCCTATGTTCCCCCAAATGATTGTTCATTCCTAAGGTGGGGAGACAGAAGCTGGCAGTGATTGGACGTGGGGCTCCTGTGATGTCACAATGTAACGTAAGCCACAAATCGCAATTACGGACAGCGCTGGAATCATGCCAGCCCCAGAGGTTAATACAGGGTCTTTTTTTAGCTAGGGGAAACAAGGGTAATCAGAAGGGTTGTTAATTGCTTCCTGCACAAAATATCCCCCCACACACTGCTCCTCTCCAAAATAGCTCCACGAAGTGCCCCTTTCCATAATGTCCTCCCAAAACCTGCCCTTTCTATAATATTTCCCCCATACTACATTTCTGCATAAAGTCCCCCCAGCTCCTCATTATACTATAAATTGCCTTATTCTGTCTATCTGTCTTGCTAAAAAATTGTGTCCTTACAGTGACAACCGTCGGATTGGCTGCTGGGCTCAGCCTGGCCCCGCCCCCCACACGGATTGGCCACTCGGCTCGGCCTGGTCCCGCCCCCCGCATGGATTACCCGTTTCGCCAGGCCCACCCCCCACACGCGATGCCCGCTAGGCCACGTCCCCCGCACGCGATGCCCTCTAGGCCACGCCCCCTGCACACGATGCCCGCTAGCCCACGCCCCCTCACGATGCCCGCTAGCCCACGCCCCCTCACACGATGCCCGCTAGGCCATGCCCCCTCACATGATGCCCGCTAGGCCACGCCCCCTCACACGATGCCCGCTAGGCCACGCCTCCGCACACTCTGCCCGATAGGCCACACCCTCCGCACACTATGCCTGCTAGGATACGCCCCCCGCACACTATGCCCACTGGGCCACGCCCCCCGCACACGTTGGGCACCTGTACACCTCCGCCCAGGACTACTCCTCCCATTATACTCTTTCCCCAGGACTACTCCTCCCATTATCCTCCTCTTTCCCCAAGACTACTCCTCCCATTATACTCCTCTTTCCCCAGGACTACTCCTCCCATTATACTCCTCCTATTATAATCCTCCTATTATACTCCTCTCTGAGGGGTTCGCAGCATGGGGGATGGAGCACGATGGGGAGTGCAGCATGGGGGATGGAGCACGATGGGGAGTGCAGCATGGGGGATGGAGCACGATGGGGGGTGCAGCATGGGGGGTGGACCACGATGGGGGGTGCCCAGAATGGGGGATGAAACACGATGGGGGGTGCACAGCATGGGGGATGGAGCACGATGGGGGGTGCAGCATGGGGGATGGAGCACGATGGGGGGTGCGCAGCATGGGGATGGAGCACGATGGGGAGTGCAGCATGGGGGATGGAGCATGATGGGCGGCTGCAGCATGGGGCATAGAGCACGATGGGTGTTGCAGCGTGGGGGATGGAGCACGATGGGGGGTGCCCAGAATGGGGGTATGAAACACGATGGGGGGTGCGCAGCATGGGGGATGGAGCACGATGGGGGGTGCACAGCATGGGGGATGGAGCATGATGGGGGGGTGCAGCATGGGGCATGGAGCACGATGGGGAGTGCAGCATGGGGGATGGAGCACGATGGGGGTGCAGCGTGGGGGATGGAGCACGATGGGGGGTGCCCAGAATGGGGGGATGAAACACGATGGGGGGTGTGCAGCATGGGGGATGGAGCACGATGGGGGGTGCGCAGCATTAGGGATGGAGCAGGATGGGGGGTGCGCAGCATGGGGGATGGAGCACGATAAGGGGTGCGCAGCATGGGGGATGGAGCATGATGGGGGGTGCGCAGCATGGGGGATGGAGCACGATAAGGGGTGCGCAGCATGGGGGATGGAGCACGATGGGGGGTGCACAGCATGGGGGATGGAGCACGATGGGGGGTGCGCATCTTGGGGGATGGAGCACGATGGGGGGTGCAGCATGGGGGGTGGACCATGATGTGGGGTGCACACCTGCCCCCAAATCACACACACACACACACCGCCACATACGCACCGCACAACACCACACACACACTGGGAACCACAAACACTGCCCTACAGAGACACACACACACACAGACAACGCCGCACACACACAACACCCAACACACAAACACCGCGGGACACACAAATATACACACATACCGCACAACACACACATTGCACAAAACATACCTCCCCCCAAAACACACACACGCACCCCACAGCCACACCCACACAAACCACGCAACACACACAGCACCACACACACACAACGCTGCAGACACAGCGCTCCACAAACAACGCAACACACACAACGCAACACACAAACAACACCGCTCTCACCCCCACCCCCACCCAGACAACAACCAGAACATGTACAGCGCCCTACACAAACACTGGCAACTACACACAACAACATCTATATATATAACAAAAATCATACATTAACTACACAATAAATTCTAGAATACCCGATGCGTTAGAATCGGACCACCTTCTAGTTATACTATATTATCCATTCACTGTCTCCTTCCTAATTGCCTCATTATGTCCCTTCTTGCCCCATAATGTCCACCAATGCCCTACAATGTTCTTATTTGTTTCATAATGTCCCACATTACCCCATAATGTCCCAAATTGCCCAATAATGTCCCACATTGCCCTATCATGTACCCCATTGCCCAAAAACGTTCCACATTGCACCATAATGTTCCCCATTGCCCCATAATGTCCCACATTGCCACATCATGTCCCAAATTACCCCATTATGTTCCAAATTTCTCAATAATGTCCCCCCATTGCCCAATAATGTCCCCCCATTGCCCAATAATGTCCCAATCAATTTTCTCCATAACATCCTCCACTGCCTGATAATGTCCTTTGTAAAGTAACACCGCTCCTTCCACACGACGGCCCCTGCATCTAAAATGATTCTCCGTGTCATGTTCGGCTCCTCAGGAGCGCTTACCCAGTACCTGAGCGTTCTCTTCTTCCGAGCGGCCCCGGTGATGTCGGCATTGTGGAGCGGGGCTCAGGAGCTCCTCCGCCTCAGTCCTGGAGCCGCACTGTTTAAATGTATGGGTAAGTTCACACTGTGTTTCGTTAACAGTTCAAATACGAAAAGATTTTCCTGCGGAAACCGCTTCCGGAATTCTTCTGTGTGACAATTCTTGGCATTTTTTGGTCCTTGCACTTTTTTTGTTAGCATCTTCTTTGCATTTAACGTAGCGTTTTGCTGACGGTTCCTCTAAAGCGTTGTCTGTTAACATTGTTTCAACAATTTTTTAAGTGTTTCTTGTGGCCATTTTTTTCTCGTTTTCTTTTCAATTTGTTAAGTAAGGAATAATACTCTAAAATTAGGTAAAAACACCCAGGTGACTGTTGATTTTTTTGCGTTCTTAGTAACTTCTATTGTAAAGTATACAGCGGCTTCACAGGAGAAAATACCAGAAGAATGATCCGGTCACTTCTGTTAAATGCTTGTCATGTCTGGAAACCTGAGGATAAAAAAGATTCAAAAGCCTGAATGTAGGAACCGCAAAGTCGTTTATAAATACAAATGAAGAAGTGGATTTCAAGCATTTTTTTAGCAATTTTTTAGGCCTCTATTGGAGCAGAGCGGCTGGAGGATTCTAAAAGACTTTCCGAATGGACAACTGCAAACAAATTTGCATGAATCCCAATATTGGGAAACTTGTAATTGTTCAGAAAATGTAAATGGGGGGAAAGAAGACAGAGAGAAAGAAGACCCCACTGATCAGAAGAGCTTACACTCTACAGTATAGAGAGGACCCCGCTGACCATAAGAGATAACACTCTACAGGAGAATGAGGACCCCGCTGACCATAAGAGCTTACACTCTACAGGACAGAGAGGACCCTGCTGACCATAAGAGCTTACACTCTACAATATAGAGAGGACACTGCTGACCATAAGAGCTTACACTCTACAATATAGAGAGGACACTGCTGACCATAAGAGCTTACACTCTACAGGACAGAGAGGACCCTGCTGACCATAAAAGAGCTTACACTCTACAGGACAGAGAGGACCCTGCTGACCATAAGAGCTTACACTCTACAGTATAGAGAGGACACTGCTGACCATTAATGCTTACACTCTACAGTATAGAGAGGACACTGCTGACCATAAGAGCTTACACTCTACAGGACAGAGAGGACCCTGCTGACCATAAGAGCTTACACTCTACAGGACAGAGAGGACCCTGCTGACCATAAGAGCTTACACTCTACAGTATAGAGCGGACACTGCTGACCATTAGAGCTTACACTCTACAGTATAGAGAGGACACTGCTGACCATAAGAGCTTACACTCTACAGCAGGGGTCTCAAACTCGGCTGGGTGTATGGGCCGCACAGAGGAGAAAAATAATTTGGGGGGCCGCATTCTTTGCGGGACAAAGTGAGATTTTTTTTGGTACCATATATATTTTTTTACACACCTTTTGGATCACTGATTTTCAACATTTTTCACTTGTTTTTTTATAACAAATGTGCACATTCTTTGGTTAAAGGGAACCTGTCATCAGAAATTTTGCTTTAAACCTAAAGGTTTCCACCTCTGCAGCTCCTGGGCTGCATTCTAGCAAGGTTCCTGTACTTTTTGTGGCCCTTTTTAAACCAAATTAAATACTTTATAAACTTGTACCTTTTGCTATGTAAATTTTGTAAATCATCCATGGGGGCGGTGTGAGGCAAATCCCGGGATATGAAGATGAATTATGACTCCAGTCATAATCCCTCATCACTCCCTGGCAGTGCCCCCTCCCTTCTTGTTCTCAGTGTTCCACTTACACCTCCATGGCCATGTCCTGTGATATGGAAATGAGGTGGTGTGGGAACAATGGACACAGGATGACTCCCTGCCGTCACCCTGTAACAAGAGTTGTATCTCATTAGCAAGGCTATGGAAATAGCAGACAGAACGACTCCAGTAAAAAATGGTTCATATCTCGCAAGCCATATTTCCGATAAATATGGCAACCATAAAAATGGTGTCTCCGCATGCGGACGATGCCGGCACACCCTTTTTATGGGAGCAGGACATTGGGAAATGCCCCAGGCGTGATATCAGCCAATGGGGAACTGGCAGACAGGTCATGAGTCCCCTCGTTCTGTAGCTAAATTCATAACTGTCACAATGAGAGCATTGGCGTCCGCCTACGACGCTCCCAGGCAAAGTTATGGCCATATTCCATGTTGTGGATTTTGTCCATAACTCCAGCCAGGGGTGGAGCAGTGCTCCCTCTGAGGTCACGAAGGTAGGAGGGGACCTGGATTTGTCCAGGTTGATAACCCTACTTCGGCCATTTTCCAGTGTTCTTTTCGCTGGGGGCACGTGTAGGAAACATCTGTGGGAAGGATCCTAGAAACCTGGGTACAGCGCCCCCCTGTGGCCAGACGCAACAAGGTAACTGCTGGAACTGTGTATGCCTGTTTGTAACCCATGCTTTGATTGTAACTGTACTCTGACATATGTATATTCTGTAGATTCCCTATTGTATATATTGTAGTTCTAGTGTGCTTTAGGCTGATTAAATTATATAATTAATCTTGGGCTGTTCTGTTATCTCGATCTTGAATCCCACGTCTGTGTGTTCGGCTAATAGTTACCGTAAATCGGTTGGTGGCAGCGAATTGTGCCAAGGATTATTGTGGGGAGGCCAGTGAGATTCGGGGAGATTTTATATATTCCGCCCGCGGAGGTCGGGGGAATATATACCTTACTCTCACCGGGGACCCTTCAATAATCGGCATAAGTAGTATAGCGGCCTCCTTGCTTATTGTCGGGCAATTCCATAATTGGCCTGACTATAAGAGGGGCGCTAGAGAGCGCGTCACGTGCTCTGTCTGTCGGTCGGGAGGTATAAAGGAGGGGTGACCCCCACTTGTTACCCCCCGATTGTGACGTACTGGTAGCCAGCGCGGGGGATTTCTGAGTGACCCCCCCCGGTGGTTTGTGACATATTGGTGGCATAGCGGTGGGATCGAGATAATAGTGTGTGTGAGTGTGAGACCCATACTCCCAGACACTAAAGACTGCCTGCAGCAGCTGTGGCTGCTGGGGTCTTCAGACTAGCTCAACACTAGAGTGTCAGAGTGCAGATACTGTAAGGTGTGTGGAGGCATCAGGTGTCAGTTCTGTGTCAGTGACCAAAAGTCTGCAAGAATGGCTGATGGCACCAGGAGCAGAGCTAGGCAACTGGCCAATGCTAAAGCAGGAGCCGAAGAGAGGGAGGACGGTGCTGTGGACAGTAATGAGGAGGTTGTCCACGAGTCCTCCAGGAGCTCGACGCCAGAAAACCGTTCTGCAGAGGACAGCGCACAAGCTGGCAATTATGGACAAGATGAGGAGCAGCTCACCCAAGGGTCCTCAACGAGCCAGATGCCAGCCCTCCGCTCTGCAAGGGACAGTGAATCACCAGGCTCCGCAGCGGGCCGCAGATCACCACGTGCCATTCCACCGAGCCTGGGAGGCTCGGATAGCCTTCTTCAAATGGCTATGGCCCTTCTCCAGGCTGGAGACCAGGAGGGCTACAAGGGACTCCTGGCAGAGCGCAGGGCAGAGCGGCAAGCAGCGCGTGAGGCTGAGGCTGCGGAGCGGCAGGCAGCGCGTGAAGAGCGCCAGGCAGAGCGTGACTACCAGCTGCAGCTAGCTCAGCTCCGGCCCTCATCAGCCACACGTGACCTTCAAGACACCAAACTTCCAAAGGTCCGTGTTGAGGACTTCCCAGTGCTGGAGAAGGATGGAGACTTGGACTCTTTCTTGACTGCTTTTGAACGGACTTGCTTGCAGCACCATCTGAACAAGGACCAGTGGGCCAAATACCTGACCCCCCGTTTAAGGGGTAAGGCCCTGGATATCCTTGGTGACTTGCCTGCTGAGGCAGATCAGGGCTACGACACCATCAAGCGGGCCCTGATCCAACAGTACAACCTCACTCCAGAGTCCTACCGCAAGAAGTTCCGGAGCCTACAGAAGGGACCAAAGGACTCCTGGGCTGACCACCGGCGGGCACTTGCCCGAGCTGCCGACCACTGGACCCAAGGCCTGCAGCTTTCCACCGGACCGGAGATCCTGGACTTGTTCATCACGGAGCAACTCTTGTGGAACTGCCCTGAGGATCTCCGCCAGTTCATCCGAGACCAGAAGCCAAAGGGGTCCACGGCTACAGCTGCCCTTGCCGATGACTACACCAACAACCGGGCCCCTGAGGCCAGGAGAGCGGCCACCAGCAGCACCTGGAGAGGGGGTAAGATGAATTCGGCGACTGCCCCACCTGCCCCTAGACTGCAGGGGGTGTCCCCCTCAACTCCCCTCTCCAGGCCCGTGGCAGAACCAAGACGGTGCCACCAGTGCAACCTACCTGGACACTTCAAGGCCATGTGCCCTCAGCGTCCCAAGGCCCCGGCTCCGTCCCCGTCCCAAGGGCCGCCCAAGGTGTATTGTGTGGGTGGGGGTGGTGGTAGGTCCCTGGACAGCTTCCAACCTGTCACCGTCGGCCGGTCTGTGACCATAGGACTGCGAGACAGCGCCTCGGAGGTGACTCTGGTGCGGCCTGAGATGGTGTCCCCCCAAGACTTGATCCCTGGAAAAACCCTCGCTGTCTCCGGGATTGGAGGCACTGACCCGGCGCTGCCTGTTGCTGACATTTATGTGGACTGGGGCGCAGGGCGGGGGGTGAGGGAGGTGGGGGTAACTGATCGGATCCCTGCAAACGTGCTACTTGGGACAGATTTGGGGCAGATAACCTCCCAGTTTGGGCCCCCCCCAAGGGCTGAACCTTCAGCCAGTACTGACATGACTCCTGACAATGTTAATGTGTTATCTATGAATGATGTAAGGGAGGAGGGAGTGAACTCTGATATTTCTGCTTGCATAGACACCATAGACACACACACAGCTGCAGCTGTGACAGGGGAGGGGGTCAGAGAAAGGTGTGACAATGCCTCTACAAGTAATCAGCCTGTGAGCTGGGATCTGTTGCCCTCTGCAGGGATAAGCAGAGAGCAGGGTGCTGCAGGGGGAGGACCAGTGTGTGGGGTGGGGGCTACCACAGCAAATGTGGGGTCCCCAGAGATTTCACAGCGGGGTTCTGTTGCTGCAGGAGGGGAACAGGCAGGTGAGATTGGGGCCGGTCCAGGAGCGGAAGTGCTCCCAGGTAAGATCTCGGTGCATGGTTCCCCCACAACCGGGGTGTCAGGAAGCCAGGTAGGTCTGCCTGAACCGGCGACTTGGTCAGGAACGGAGGAGGAGCAGGCACGACCCACGGTCGCAGCGGCTGTGGCCGCTGTCACCCGCAGTGGGAGTGCTGGAAGCCAAGGGGCCTCCCGGAGGTCCGATAGCTCTTCCCCTTCTGACCAAGTGGCAGCCGAGTCAGGTGGAGGCCAGGACACAGGTCCCGGGGTACTGACTGAAGATGTGACAGTCTCGTCGATTCTGGCCACATCTAGTCAGGGGTTTCAGGCAGCGTTAGAGGCTGACGACAGCCTGAAAGCTCTTAAGGAGCAGGCGGCACAGCCTCCCTCGGACTCGGACCCGGAGCGAGTGGTCTGGGACCAAGGACGGCTGTACCGGGCCACGGTCCAGCAGGGTTCACCGGAGGCGTGGCCCAGGGACCGACAGTTAGTGGTACCCTATCCGTTCCGGACGGAGTTGTTGCGGATCGCACATGAGATTCCGATGGCAGGACACCTAGGGATCGCTAAGACCAAGGCCAGGTTAAACCAGCATTTCTACTGGCCAAAAATGGGGGCCGATGTGGCTGCCTACTGCCGTTCGTGTGAAACCTGTCAGAGAGTGGGGAAGGCGGGGCCACGCCCCAAAGCCCCACTAGTATCTCTGCCAATCATCGATGAGCCTTTCAGGAGGGTGGCTGTGGATCTGGTCGGCCCGCTGGCCATCCCCAGCAGCTCCGGGAAACGCTTCCTACTGACGGTAGTGGACTATGCCACCCGGTACCCAGAAGCAGTGGCCTTGTCGTCCATTCGGGCTGACAAGGTGGCCACCGCATTGCTGGAGATTTTCTCCCGAGTGGGTTTTCCCCAGGAAATGCTCACTGACCGGGGGACCCAATTCATGTCCCAGCTGATGGAGGCCCTCTGTAAGCAAGTCCAGGTGCGACATCTGGTGGCCAGCCCGTACCATCCACAGACTAATGGCCTGTGCGAGCGGTTCAATGGCACCTTAAAGCAGATGCTTAAGATGTTGGTCGACTCCCATGGGCGTGACTGGGAGCGGTATCTCCCACACCTGTTATTTGCTTACCGGGAGGTTCCACAGGCCTCAACAGGATTCTCACCGTTTGAGCTCCTGTACGGGTGACGTGTGCGGGGCCCCCTGGCTCTGGTGAAAGAGGCTTGGGAAGGGGATTTGGCCACCCCTGGAGTGTCGGTTATCGAGTATGTCATGCGCTTCCGGGACAAAATGCAGGCCTTGACGCAACTGGTACACGACAATATGGCTCAAGCCCAGGCCGATCAGAAGCGTTGGTACGACCAGAACGCTTGTGAGAGGACCTACCAAGTGGGTCAAAAGGTGTGGGTACTGGTCCCCGTACCACAGGACAAGCTTCAGGCAGCCTGGGAAGGCCCATACCTCGTGTACCAGCAGCTCAACCCTGTAACGTACCTGGTCACCCTGGACCCTGCCCGTGGAAGGCGGAAGCCCTTCCATGTGAACATGATGAAGGCACATCATGAGCGGGAGGCATGTGCGCTCCCCGTGTGCAACCTGCCCGAGGAGGGAGAAGCGGAAACCCTCTTGGATATGCTAGCCCAGGTTAGGGCAGGCGGATCCATTGAGGATGTGGAGGTTGGCCACCAGCTCTTGGAAGACCAACGGTCCCAGCTGTGGGCCACCCTCCTCCCCTTCCGGGGGTTGTTTACCAACCAGCCCGGAAGGACTGACCTGGCTGTCCATCACGTGGACACTGGGGATCATCCCCCGATCCGGCGTTCAGCATATCGGGTCTCCCTGGAGGTGCAGCAACACATGCGCCAGGAGATTGACGAGATGCTGAAGCTGGGGGTGATCCAGGCATCCAACAGCGCTTGGGCCTCGCCTGTAGTCCTCGTCCCTAAGAAGGACCGAACCACTCGGTTCTGCGTGGACTACAGGGGGCTCAATGCGGTCACGGTCGCCGATGCGTACCCAATGCCACGCATCGATGACCTGCTCGATCAGTTGGCCGGGGCTCAGTACCTGACCATCATGGATCTGAGCCGGGGATATTGGCAGATCCCCCTGACTCGCAAGGCCAGGGAACGCTCTGCCTTTATTACCCCATTTGGACTGTACGAGTCCACGGTGATGCCATTCGGGATGAGGAATGCCCCTGCCACTTTCCAGCGGATGGTCAACACCCTGCTCAAGGGACTTGAAGGGTACGCGGCCGCGTACCTGGATGACATTGCCGTCTTCAGTCCCACCTGGGAGGACCACCTAGAGCATCTAGCACAGGTGCTCAGGCGGATCCACCGGGCAGGTTTGACCATCAAGCCGGGAAAGTGTCAGCTGGCCATGAGCGAGGTCCAGTACCTCGGTCACCGGGTAGGTGGGAGAACACTGAAGCCCGAGCCTGAGAAAGTGGAAGCCATCGCATCCTGGCCCACCCCCAGGACCAAGAAGCAGGTGATGTCCTTCTTGGGGACCGCTGGGTACTATAGGAGGTTTGTTCCATGCTATAGTAGCCTGGCCAAGCCCTTGACGGACCTCACCAAGAAGAAGCTGCCCTCTGCAGTCGATTGGACAATGGACTGCGAGACAGCCTTCCGGGCCCTAAAGGACGCCCTGTCCAGCCCGCCCGTGCTACAGGCAGCCGACTTCACGCGGCCGTTTGTAGTACAGACCGACGCCAGTGACTTCGGCCTCGGTGCGGTGCTCAGCCAGGTGGACTCTGCGAGCCAAGAGCACCCAGTCTTGTACCTGAGCAGGAAGCTGTTACCAAGGGAAGTTGCCTATTCCACGATGGAGAAGGAGTGCCTGGCCATAGTGTGGGCCCTGCAGCGTCTGCAACCCTATCTATACGGGCGCCACTTCATCGTGGAGACGGACCACAATCCCCTCAGCTGGTTGCACACCGTCTCTGGGACGAATGGGCGATTGTTGCGATGGAGCCTTGCGCTCCAGCAATACAACTTCACCATTCGCCACAAAAGGGGCCGTGACCACGGTAACGCAGACGGGCTGTCCCGACAAGGAGAGGTCGCGGACGGGCGCACGGGGGAACACCGGAGTGTGCTGCCCCCTAGCGCCCTCAAAAGGGGGGAGGTGTGAGGCAAATCCCGGGATATGAAGATGAATTATGACTCCAGTCATAATCCCTCATCACTCCCTGGCAGTGCCCCCTCCCTTCTTGTTCTGAGTGTTCCACTTACACCTCCATGGCCATGTCCTGTGATATGGAAATGAGGTGGTGTGGGAACAATGGACACAGGATGACTCCCTGCCGTCACCCTGTAACAAGAGTTGTATCTCATTAGCAAGGCTATGGAAATAGCAGACAGAACGACTCCAGTAAAAAATGGTTCATATCTCGCAAGCCATATTTCCGATAAATATGGCAACCATAAAAATGGTGTCTCCGCATGCAGACGATGCCGGCACACCCTTTTTATGGGAGCAGGACATTGGGAAATGCCCCAGGCGTGATATCAGCCAATGGGGAACTGGCAGACAGGTCATGAGTCCCCTCGTTCTGTAGCTAAATTCATAACTGTCACAATGAGAGCATTGGCGTCCGCCTACGACGCTCCCAGGCAAAGTTATGGCCATATTCCATGTTGTGGATTTTGTCCATAACTCCAGCCAGGGGTGGAGCAGTGCTCCCTCTGAGGTCACGAAGGTAGGAGGGGACCTGGATTTGTCCAGGTTGATAACCCTACTTCGGCCATTTTCCAGTGTTCTTTTCGCTGGGGGCACGTGTAGGAAACATCTGTGGGAAGGATCCTAGAAACCTGGGTACAGCGCCCCCCTGTGGCCAGACGCAACAAGGTAACTGCTGGAACTGTGTATGCCTGTTTGTAACCCATGCTTTGATTGTAACTGTACTCTGACATATGTATATTCTGTAGATTCCCTATTGTATATATTGTAGTTCTAGTGTGCTTTAGGCTGATTAAATTATATAATTAATCTTGGGCTGTTCTGTTATCTCGATCTTGAATCCCACGTCTGTGTGTTCGGCTAATAGTTACCGTAAATCGGTTGGTGGCAGCGAATTGTGCCAAGGATTATTGTGGGGAGGCCAGTGAGATTCGGGGAGATTTTATATATTCCGCCCGCGGAGGTCGGGGGAATATATACCTTACTCTCACCGGGGACCCTTCAATAATCGGCATAAGTAGTATAGCGGCCTCCTTGCTTATTGTCGGGCAATTCCATAATTGGCCTGACTATAAGAGGGGCGCTAGAGAGCGCGTCACGTGCTCTGTCTGTCGGTCGGGAGGTATAAAGGAGGGGTGACCCCCACTTGTTACCCCCCGATTGTGACGTACTGGTAGCCAGCGCGGGGGATTTCTGAGTGACCCCCCCCGGTGGTTTGTGACAGGCGGGCTCTCTGCTGACCGTTGCTGTTCCTCCAGCAGATTTACGCCGCCCCCCAACGCTGAATTTCATATCTCAGGACGCCACCCCTGGGCGCCCGTGGTCCCGCGCATGCGCTGTGCGACTGTAGCGGGACTGTGCACTGTGTGCACGTGTGACCGCTGGTGACGTTTTGCGCAGGCACAAAGTTATGGGCGGCGCTGTGAGTGTCATCAGCAAGTGCCGCCCATAACCTTGTGACCGCACCTTCCCCTCTTCCTCCAGCGTTCTGCGCAAGCCCTGGCCAGATGACCCGACGTCACCTCTTTCCCATCTTACCCTGCTGCAGGGTAAGATGGGAAGGAGGTGACGTCGGGTCATTTGGCCGGCGAGCGCTTGCGCAGAACGCTGGAGGCAGTGGGGGAAAGCGCGTCCACGAGATTATGGGCAGGCACTTGCGATGCAATCACAGCGCCGCCCATAATCTCGTGCTTGTGACACACGTCACCAGCGATCCTGGCATGGGCGGCACCTCGGGCGCAGTGGGCGGGTCCTGATGGATGAAATGGAGCGTGGGGGGACGGCGTCAATGTGCTGCAGGAACAGCAACGGTCAGCAGAGAGCCCGCCCCCATGGACGATTTACAAAATTTACATAGCAAAAGGTACAAGTTTATATAGTATTTAATTTGTTTTAAAAGGGGCCACAAAAAGTACAGGAACCTGCTAGAATGCAGCCCAGGAGCTGCAGAGGGGGAAACTTTTAGGCTTAAAGCTAAATTTCTGATGACAGGTTCCCTTTAAATATAAAAAAAAATAAATTTGATGGTAAAAAAAAGTCATGTTTTATTTTGTTGGTTTTTTTTTACATTGTATCCCTTTCGTGTAACTAATAGTCTTACAATTATCACTTTCATCACTATCATATTGTCCCTATTCTATAGTAATGTCCCCATCCAATAGTATTATGCCCAACCTTGTAATGTCCCCATCTTTTAGTAATGTCCCAAGCCTTGTCCCCATCCTATAGACATGTGCCCACCTTGTCCCTATTCTATAGTAATGTGCCCACCTTGTCCCCATCCTATAGTCATGTGCCCACCTTGTCCCCATCCTATAGACATGTGCCCACCTTGTCCCCATCCTATAGTCATGTGCCCACCTTGTCCCTATTCTATAGTAATGTGCCCACCTTGTCCCCATCCTATAGACATGTGCCCACCTTGTCCCCATCCTATAGACATGTGCCCACCTTGTCCCTATTCTATAGTAATGTGCCCACCTTGTCCCCATCCTATAGACATGTGCCCACCTTGTCCCCATCCTATAGACATGTGCCCACCTTGTCCCTATTCTATAGTAAGGTGCCCACCTTGTCCCCATCCTATAGACATGTGCCCACCTTGTCCCTATTCTATAGTAATGTGCCCACCTTGTCCCCATCCTATAGTCATGTGCCCACCTTGTCCCTATTCTATAGTCATGTGCCCACCTTGTCCCCATCCTATAGACATGTGCCCACCTTGTCCCTATTCTATAGTAATGTGCCCACCTTGTCCCCATCCTATAGTCATGTGCCCACCTTGTCCCTATTCTATAGTAAGGTGCCCACCTTGTCCCCATCCTATAGACATGTGCCCACCTTGTCCATATTCTATAGTAAGGTGCCCACCTTGTCCCCATCCTATAGACATGTGCCCACCTTGTCCCCATCCTATAGTAATGTGCCCACCTTGTCCCCATCCTATAGACATGTGCCCACCTTGTCCCCATCCTATAGACATGTGCCCACCTTGTCCCCATCCTATAGTAATGTGCCCACCTTGTCCCCATCCTATAGACATGTGCCCACCTTGTCCCCATCCTATAGTCATGTGCCCACCTTGTCCCCATCCTATAGTAATGTGCCCACCTTGTCCCTATTCTATAGTCATGTGCCCACCTTGTCCCCATCCTATAGACATGTGCCCACCTTGTCCCCATCCTATAGTAATGTGCCCATCTTGTCCCTATTCTATAGTCATGTGCCCACCTTGTCCCCATCCTATAGACATGTGCCCACCTTGTTCCTATTCTATAGTAATGTGCCCACCTTGTCCCCATCCTATAGACATGTGACCACCTTGTCCCCATCCTATAGTCATGTGCCCACCTTGTCCCCATGCTATAGTCATGTGCCCACCTTGTCCCCATCCTATAGACATGTGCCCACCTTGTCCCCATCCTATAGACATGTGCCCACCTTGTCCCCATCCTATAGACATGTGCTCACCTTGTCCCCATCCTATAGACATGTGCCCACCTTGTCCCCATCCTATAGACATGTGCCCACCTTGTTCCCATCTTATAGTAATGTGCCCACCTTGTCCCCATCCTATAGACATGTGCCCACCTTGTCCCCATCCTATAGACATGTGCCCACCTTGTCCCTATTCTATAGTAATGTCCCCATCCTGTAGTAATGAGTGGTGGGGGCAGTGGCGGCGGCGGCCTGTGAAAGGGGGCGCTATAATTTACCGATCGCTCTCGGCTTCCACCCACGGACGCTGGAGTGAAGCTGAGGGAGCGGTCTCCAGCCCCAGATCCACAGTGATTGGAGAGACCAGCCTTGTGACCGATCTCTCCAATCAGAGCTGGGGGCGGGTGAAACTGAGGTCACCCAGCTTCAGCCAATGATCAGTGCAACAGCTGCACTGATCAGGGCTGGATTTCAATGTTACAGCCATTTTCAATGGCTGAAACAATACAGTGGCTGTGATTGGCTGACGAACGCCGCACAGCCAACCACAGCCTCCGTAGGTCCGGGGAGGAGACACCACCCCTCGTGAGGCTCCCTCTTCCCCGAATCTAAGGTATATTTTCTATTTGCAATGCAAACAGCGATCGCAGCCACCGGGGCTGCGATTTCACCATGACGTATTGGGTATGTCATGGGTCCTTAAGTACCAGGGAGCCATGATGTACCCAGTACGTCATAGGTCGCTAAGGGGTTAATGTGCTGTCCTTCACATACACAAAAAAAAAACAAAATACCATTCTTCTCCCCTGTCCCGCGTTCCCTCGGCTCCTCACCTCTGCTTCTTGCTGTCTGCAGGCCGTGCCCCGGTGACTGCCCCTGGCAGCGATTTATGTCATGAATGTTTTGCTGGCGCTGCGCACGCACAGTCCTTGCCTCTGAGAGCGCAGCGCCGGCAAAACACTCATCTAACAAAGTGCAGACAGTGGCTGCGGCCCCTGCACCGGCCGCGATAGTGAACAGTGAAACGGGCCTGGGGGCCGCACGAAGCAGCCTGACGGGCCGCATGCGGCCCGCGGGCCGCGTGTCTGAGACCCCTGCTCTACAGTATAGAGAGGACATTACTGACCATAAGAGCTTACACTCTACAGTTTAGAGAGGACACTGCTGACCATAAGAGTTTACACTCTACAGAAGAGAGGGGATACTGCTGACCATAAGAGCTTACACTCTACAGCAGGGTCGGTCTGGCTCACTGGGGTAGCGGGGAATCCCCCGGTAGGCCCCGGGGCCCTCAGTGGGCCTTATATAGTGCGGGGCGGCTGTACAGGGCGGCGGGGCCGCCTGGTTCTCAGGGCCGGCGTTTAGTGGTGGGCAGACTGAGCAGCTCATCCAGGGCCCCCACGCTCTGAGGGGCCCCCAGCCTTTCAATCATAAACTTCAGTGATTGTACAAGTTCTGTACGATCACTGAAGTTTCCGCAGTTGCAGGACCTTTAGTGACATTACGTGTGTCATGTGACTCACCAAAGGTCCTAGCGGTGCACTGTGGGAGTCCCCAGGCCTGCACCGATGATGTGTGCAGGACCTGGAGACCGCGCCGGTATTCAAATGTATGTGCATCTTTCAGGCGCGCATACGTTTGTACAGTGCGCCCAGCGACAAAAGGCAGAGCAGCGCTGCTCAGCACTGCACCAAGACGGGACATCATCACCGGGGCCGGGGCTGCAGAGGAAGAGGTCGGGACAGGACTGAGGCAGAGGAGCGCGCCTCAGTCCTGCACCGATATGCATCATCACCGGAGCCGCAGCTGCAGAGATAAAGAGGAGGACGCGCAGGCACAGGTAAGGGCTCCAGAGGAGCCGAAGAGGACGTACAATAATTTTACATGCTGGGCTGTGGTGGGGGAGGAGCAGTGTTATTTTACAAGGGGCATTAAGAAGCGATGGGGGACTTTTTGGAGCATAATATGGGTCAGTGGGGGACATAATAGGGCAGTGGGGGATATTATAGAGCAGTGGGGGACATTATAGGGCAGTGGGGGACATTATAGGGCAGTGGAAGACATTATAAGGCAGTGAGGACATTATAAGGCAGTGGGGGACATTATAAGGCAGTGGGGGACATTATAAGGCAGTGGGGGACATTATAGGGCAGTGGGGGACATTATAGGACAGTGGGGAGCATAATAGGGCAGTGGGGGACATTATAAGGCAGTGGGGGACATTGTAGGGCAGTGGGGGACATTATAGGGTAATAGGGGACATTATGAAGCACATTGGGGCATTATAGGTCAGTGGGGGACGTTATGAGACATCAAGGATTGTGGAAGGCAGCATAGTATAATGAGGAGTGGGGGGGGGGGATTTATACAGGGATTTAGTATGGGGGAGATATTATAGAAAGGGCAAAGTTTTGGGGGACATTTTGTAAAGGGGCACTTTGTGGGGCTATTTTGGAGAGGAGCAGTGTGTGGGGGGATATTTTGTGCAGGAAGCAATTAAAAACCCCTTCTGATTCCACTTGTTTCCCCAGACATCATTATTAAATAAAAGGGGTCAGGATGAGGGCTATAAATACTATATATGGGGCAAGAATGAGGGACATACATTACTGGTTTATGGTGGGACGTGGGGCATAATTACTGTCGGGGCAAATTAGGGGACATTATTACTGATGAAATATGTTAATTTTTTTTTTTTTTATCATAAAGGTTTTTATTGAGTTTTCAGAAAAATACAAACTTCTCATACAACAACATCAAGAACAGGAGCATTGAGTAGCAAGAGGTGGAATAGCCTCGAGCCATTATCAGAATATCAATCTGGGACATTAAATACCCCTTACAACAACAACCTGAACATAGGAGCAGGGAGGGAGGGGGGAAAGAGAGGGGGTGGGGGAAGCAGCTCTACAAGACATTCTTAGGCATAATCAATTTATTTATGGTGTAGGTGTCGGTATCTGGGGGAGGGCCGTTGCATAAAGGGAAGTGGCCCACGGGTGCCATTGTTTAAGTCTCACCGTTCTCTTCTCTAGGTTGGGGGCCAAGTTGGTTTCGTATAGCCAGTGTAGGTTGATCCTCTCAATTAGATCTCTTTTTGTAGGGGGGCTCACCGACCTCCACTTGTATGCCACACAGTACCTGCCAGCTATGAGAATGTGAGAAATGATGTTTTTTAAAAGATCCGGGATCCCATCTAAGCCAATGTGTAGCACCGCTAAGGTTGGGTTTGGAGAAAGGCGGAGACTAGTAACCTCATGGATTAGATTGAACACCTCCTGCCAGAAGTTAGATAACTTAGGGCAAAACCACCACATATGACATAAGGTGCCCCTGTGGTTGCAGCCCCTCCAGCACAGTGGTGACACATGTGGGGAAAAAGAAGCCAGTTTAGTAGGGGAGTTGTACCACCTCAGATGAACCTTTTTTAATTGCTCTATATGATTGAGACAAGAAGAGAACTTGTGGATCCATTTTGAGGCCGCGAACCATTCTTGCGGCGGAAGCGGAGAAGCTAGATCTTTTTCCCATTTGAGCATATACGGCAATTGTTTGTCCGGTTGTGGGGAGTTTAGCATATTATGGATATATGAAAGGCCTTTGATTTTGCTATTTTGAAAGAATTTTTTAATTGAGGCGTGGTCAGCTGTCGTGGGAGCCGGGAGATGAGGAGCGGACTGAAGAAAGTGACGTATTTGAAAAAACTGGAATAGACTGTGTCGGGGAAGGTTAAATTTATCACACATTTCTGAGTACGGGAGTAGGACGCCTTCTCTATAGAGATCTGCTAGGGTGATTGGACCTCCACGTGTCCAGGCGGCAAGATTCAAGTTCGGAATGAAGGCTTCTAGCGATCTAAGGGGAATGCTGGGATCTAAAGCATGTGACACTGGCTTGCTCCACAAGGACCAAGCTTTCTTTAGAGCTGCTGTGGTGGGTAGAAGATCGCCGGGGGGCGAAGGGGTTAGGAGCAGGGAGTCTATGAATTGTTTAGGGGAGTGGACCTGTGCCCAGGTGTACTCAATCTGTAACCATCTTAAGTCTGAATCATTCCTCCACCAATCTCGAGCCGGTTCCAGGATAGCGGCTCTGTGGTATGTTAGAATATTAGGAATACCCATTCCTCCACCACTTAACGGGGCATGCATGCATCTCAGGGCTATTCTAGGTTTTTTCCCAGCCCATATAAATTTACTCATTAGCGAATGAATTTTGGTGAGATACCGTTGCGGAATTGTTAGGGGCAGGCACCGAAGTAAGTAGATAATTTTTGGGAGGCAGATCATTTTAAAGGTCTGCATTCTCGCCACCCAAGAGAGCGGGAGAAGAGAAAGGCGAGTAAGTTCTCTATCCAGTGAGGTGTGCAGGGTCAGCAGATTTTTCCGGATCACGGAGTGTAGCGGGGCCAGTATAATACCCAGGTAGGGGATACCCTCGTCTTCCCATTTGAAAGGGTAAAGATGAGAAAGAGTGGCTCTAGTTGAGGCGGGCAGGAAGAGCGGAAAAATTAAGGACTTGGTAATATTAAGCTTGTAATACGAGACTTGAGCGAAGGAGGACAGGATCTCCATTACGTGTTTTAGGGACACCTCTACATTAGTGCAGGATAAAATCACATCATCCGCATATAGACTAATCACATGGTTTGTACTCCCCACTCGAATCCCCGAGATCCGAGGGCATTCACGGATAGTCTGCGCCAGAGGCTCTATAGCAAGGGCATAGATGATAGGGGAGAGCGGACACCCCTGGCGTGTCCCATTGGATAATTCAAAACTCCGAGATATAAATCCGGATGCCAGAACTTTGGCGTTAGGGTTAGAGTATAGTGCCATTATGGCGGTAAGTATGGGGCCTTCAAATCCAAACTTGGCCAGTACAGATTTCAGATATCCCCAGTGCACCCTGTCAAACGCCTTCTCTGCATCCAAGGACAGGAATACACTGGGGATTTTCCTCCCCTCAGCCACCGCAATCAGGTCCAGCATACGTCTCGTCCCATCTTTCGCCTGCCTCCCCGCCACAAACCCCACTTGATCCGGGGAAATCAGTGATGGAAGGACTTTATGTATTCTAGCTGAGATTATTTTGGCGTACAATTTTAAGTCACAGTTTAGGAGGGATATTGGCCTGAAGTTTCCTGGTGATGTAGGGGGTTTTCCTGGCTTTGGCAGGGTAGTTATAATGGCCTCTAGATTATTTGGTGAAATATCTGCTGTGGCTCGCCAAGAGGAGAAAAGTCTCAGGAGGAAAGGAGACAGGGTTTCAGTGAATTGCCTATAATAGGAGTTAGTGAGGCCGTCTGGGCCTGGAGCTGAATTTCTTTTGGCTGTGATCACCGCCTGGCGAACCTCTTCCAGGGAGAAAGGGGAATTTAGTTGCTCTAGATGTACTGTAGATAACCGAGGAAGATTAATATTGTTTAAGAAGGAATTAATTGCCGATTGGGTAGGCTTTGGGGCATTGGGGTCATTTTTAAGGTTGTAGAGAGACTGATAAAAATCAGCGAATGCATTGGCTATTTCCGTTGGGTTGCGTATTGTGGCATTAGAACCCGTCACGAGGTATTCAATTTTGTTTTGCATTTCTCGTTTTTTAACCCTCCTGGCTAGTAAGGCACCCGCCCTGTCACCCATCATATAGTACCGCTGTTTGAGGGATCTTAAATTTTTCTCATAGTCTACCATCAGCAATTGGCGGAGCTGTGTTCTTAGTTTCCTGAGTTCGTCAGATGTTGACATGTTTGGGGCAGATTTATTGTGGGCTTCTAAAAGCGCTATGTGGGACAGTAGAGCTTTGGAAGTTGCCTGACGCCTCCTTTTCTCCCTAGTGGCAATTTTGATGAATGACCCCCTAATAAAGGCCTTGTGTGCAGACCATAGCGTTTCCTCTGTCACCTCCTTGTTGTCATTAAATTTAAAAAACTCTGCGAGGTCGGCCTGCAACTCCTCAGAGATTTGTCTACAGGCCAGGAGGGAGTCATTCATGTGCCACCGGGTAAAAACGGGCGTGCGGCTTTGCTCCTGGACTGTCAGGTATATGGGGGCATGGTCCGACCAAGCTATAAGTCCAATTTTTGAATCTGAGCAATCCATAATAAGTGAGCTTTCAACCAGAAAGTAGTCCAATCTGCTGTATGAGGTGAACCGAAGTGAGAAGAATGTGTAGTCCCTCTCATTTGCATGTTGGTATCTCCATATATCATGGAGATGCCTTTCTGAAATTATTGTGCTCATTTCCTTCCTCTTTACAGCAGTATTGGAGCAATCCAGAGTGCTGGACATTAACATGTTAAAATCCCTGCAGATTATTTGCTTACCCTCTGTAACAGATGAAAGCTTGGAAAGAAACCTCCGCAGAAAGCTGATCTGACCAGAGTTGGGGGCGTAAAGGGTTGCAATAGTATACTTCGATCCATTTATGGAGCAATTAATAATGGCGTATCTACCTTCAGGGTCTAAATGTTGGGAATGTAGTGTGAACGCAACAGTATTTTTTACACAAATGAATACTCCAGCCTTTTTTTTTTCCCACAAGCCAGCAGTATGAAAGGAAATTTAGCATTATTTAACCTGTGCGAGTCCCCCTGGAGGAGATGAGACTCTTGACCACAAATCACGTCACATTTGGATTTAACCACTTCCCGCCAAAACATGGATCTCTTGGCCGGCGAGTTCAGGCCCCTAACATTTATAGACATACAGTTCAGTACCATTGTACATGAAAAAAAATCCCTTGCCTAGAGCTGCGGGGGGAGAAAGGAAGGTTAGGCAGGAAAGAGGTAACACTGACAACATTAACATCACTAACATTACTGATGTAGGGAGCATCAGTCCACATAGAAAAAAGCCCAAAAAGGGGGCCTGCGGTATGGTGGAAATGTACCGCCATGGGGGCTCAGGGTCCTGGTTGAACAGAACCAGCGGACCTTAAAAGTAGCAACTAAGTCTCAGCCGCGACTCAGACATATCACATAACTCACGCGACGGACCAATCTTCATTCACTTTATCCCTTTGGGATGATCCTGTGGCTCTTGGAGATCTGGCCGGGAGATTTGCCATGTTCCATGAGGATAAGAGCTTTGCCAACTGTTGTGGGGAATGGCAGACGTGGGTGTTTCCTGCACGGAAAAGCAGGATCTTTACAGGGAAACCCCATCTATAGGATATAGCTTCATCCCTGAGAATTTTGGTATAAGGGGCAAATTCCCTCCTTTTTGCCAGGGTTCCTGCAGACAGATCCGGAAAAATGGACAGGTGCTGGAATTGCTCAGACAGAGGCGGCCTCCTTCTCAGGGCTTGCAGCAGGGCTTCTTTGGTCTTGTAAAAGTGCAGGCGAGCCAAAGTGTCCCGGGGGGCATCAGCACTGAGGGATTTAGGCTTAGGGACTCTGTGTATTCTGTCCACCAGGAAATCAGTTGCAGACAGGTCTGGGAGCAGCTCCTGCAGCAAGGAGCCTAGAAAGCTCTGCAGCCCCTTGTCTGGTATGGCCTCTGGAATTCCTCTGATTCTTATGTTGTTTCTGCGGGACCTGTCCTCTAAATCCAAGACCTTGGTATGGAGCTTTTGCACTTGTTCCTCCAGTGCTGCATTAGCATTAACCTCATAACGACGGCCGTACGACTTAAAGCGGCGGCAAAACAGGGTACTTATTCTGTTCCGCCGCTTTAAAGCGGCGGCCCGAAAAAACCCTGTAGCGCCCCCCAGCGACCGAAAATCTCGGGGGTTTCAGCTACCGGGGGTAGCTGAGACCCCCCAGATTATGAATCGGGGTGTTTTTTTTGGACCCCGTTAATGTGATCGCCGGTATACACCGTATACCGACGAACACATGAAAAAAAAAGAAATGGCCGGTAAAACTGATTTCTTTTTCATCTGACATGATCAAACATGTCAGATGAGAAAGAAATCTAACCCCCTAGTGCCCCCAAAGCCCCCGGTACCGGAGAGTCCCCCCACCCCCACCCCTACCCCCACCGGACATCCAAAATGGCGCCGAAGCGCACAGAAAACTGCAGCCGCCGCCGGCTCTGCAGTCATTTCCCTCCGATCTGAAATGATCAAACATTTCAGATCGGAGGGAAATGTCCTCCCCCTGACCCCTCCTCCGGTCCACCGGAGCCCTCTGGTCACCGGAGCCCCCTCCGGTTCTCCAGAGCCACCACCCCCCTCCCCCCTCCGGAGCGTGGAAGATGGCGGCGCACAGC
Source organism: Anomaloglossus baeobatrachus (assembly GCF_048569485.1). Taxonomy (NCBI): domain Eukaryota; kingdom Metazoa; phylum Chordata; class Amphibia; order Anura; family Aromobatidae; genus Anomaloglossus; species Anomaloglossus baeobatrachus. The sequence continues at coordinate 142,208 of NW_027442062.1, read as the reverse complement.
GCGCGGCCGCCTTCATTCTGCTCTTTCTGCCGCATGTGACACGTCACATGCGGCAGAAAGGTGTCCCCAGGTCCCACTAGGTAACCCCCCGTAACCCCCCCCACCCCCAAGCCCCGGTTATACGTTACCTGTCTGCCGCTCCGGGCCCGCGATCGCCGCCTCCTTCTTCAATGCTGGCGGCGCATGCGCAGACAGCGGCTGTCAGCTGGATCCCTGGAAGCAGGGATCCTGCTGACGTCGCTGATGCACAGGCTCCACTGTGGACCGGGGGAGGGTGAGTGCAGTGATCTGCAGCCACACTCCTCACATGGAGAGGCTGCTGTTCCAGAAAATGGGGGGTACGTTCTGTGAGCGTGCCCCTCATATTCTGGAATGAGGTTACTGCAGGTCACTCTGCCCTAGGTTGGACCGGGGCAGTGTGAGTGCAGTATTCTCAGATTACTGCACCCACACTGCTCATGGAGAGCTTGCTCTTCCAGAAAATGGGGGATACGTTCCCTGAACGTGCCCCCCATATTCTAGAAGATCCAGAGTCGCCGAGGGACCTCCAAAATGGATTACAGCGACCGGAATTTCTTTTTTTTCAATAAATTGGTAAAAGAGGAATGTTTCGGGGAGTGTTTTTTCAAATAAATTTTTTTTTTGTCTTTTTTTTTTCTATTACTGACTGGGTTAGTGATGTCGGGTATCTGTTCAGATGCCGTGACATCACTAACCCCAGGGCTTGATGCCAGGTGACATTACAGCTGGTATCAACCCCATATATTACCCCGTCTGCCACCGCACCAGGGCGCGGGATGAGCTGGGGCGAAGCGCCAGGATTGGCGCATCTAATGGATGCGCCACTTCTGGGGCGGCTGCGGCCTGCTATTTTTAGGCTGGGAAGAGTCCAATAACCATGGCTCTTCCCACCCTGAGAATACCAGACCCCAGCTGTCCGCTTCACCTTGGCTGGTGATCTAATTTGGGGGGGACCCCACGTTTTTTTTTTTTTTTTAAAAACGCCTGGGGAGCCCTCCAAATTGATCACCAGCCAAGGTGAAGCTGTCAGCTGTGGTTTGCAGGCTACAGCTGTCTGCTTTACCCTAGCTGGCTATCAAAAATAGGGGGGACCCCACGTCGTTTATTTTAATTATTAATTTTTTGGGGGGCTAAATACAAGGCTAGGCACCCTTTAGTGCCACATGAAAGGCACTAAAGGGCGCCAGCTTAGAATATGCAGGGGAATGGGACGTTATATTTGTTTGACATCTATCCATTCATCCATTGTAGCATTTTACGCTGTGTGCCCACAATCAGGGTTTGCAGCGTTTTGGGCGCAGAGTGTTTTCCCTGCGTCCATAGCGCTGCGTTGTGCAGTAGAAGCACAGTGGAAGGATTTTTAGAAATCCCATGCCCAATGTGCTTCTTTTCTCCGCAGCATAAACCGACCTGTGGCGTGGCTTCCCGAGCCTCAGCATGTCAATTTATGCTGCGGAGATGAGTGTTCTCTGCAGGTAGCATAGAGCTCCACAGCGGCCTGAACCCAAATCGTGGGCTTGGGCAGCTGCGTTCTCCCGTGGACAACACTCACATCTCTGCAGGAAGGCTGACACTGTGTACTAGATGCCGTGTCGCTGGATCATGGCCACATAGCCTAACAGTGAGACATTTGTTGCTACAGCAACATTTTTGTGAAGTACCTGTGGATTCAAAATGCTTACTATACTCCTGAATAAAATCCAGTTTCCAAAATGGGGTCACTTGTGGGGGGTTTCTAATGTATAGATACCCAAGGGGCCCTGCAAATGTGACATGGTGCCCGCAATTTATCTCAACTTTTCCAGAATTCAAATGGTACTCCTTCCATTCCAAGCCCTCCCATTTATCCAAACAGAGGTTTTTGGCCACATGTGGGGTATCCCTGTGCTCATAAGACATTGGATAACAACCTGTGGGGTCCACGGTTTGTTGTTGTCTCTTGAAAAAGTGAGAAATTTGATGCTAAAGCAACAGTTTTGTGAAAAAAATGAAAATTTTCAATATGGCAACCTAAGCTTATCAAATTCTGTGAAGTACTCGTGGATTCAAACTGCTCACTATACACCTTGATAAAAGCCTTGAGGTGTCTTGTTTCCAGAATGGAGTCACTTTTGGGGGACCGCCACTGTTTAGGCACCTCAGGGGCTCTCCAAATGCAACCTGGCGTCCGCTATTGATTCCAGCCAATTTTGCAGTCAAATGGCACTCCTTCCCTTCCGAGCCCTGCCATGCGCCCAAACAGTTGATTTCCACCACATATAAGGTATCACCAAACTCAGGAGAAATTGCACAATAAATGTTATGCTGAATTTTTTCCTTTTACTCTTGTAAAAAAAAAAGCTACCTGGTTGAAATAACAATTTTGTGGTAAATTTTTTTTTTTTTTTTTCATGGCTCAACGTTATAAAATTCTGTGAAGCACCTGAGGGTTCAGGGTACTCACCAAACATCTAGATAAATTCCTTGAGGGGCCTAGTTTCCAAAATGGGGCCACTTGTGCGGGGTTTCTGCTGTTTAGGTACCTTAGGGGACCTCCAAATGCGACATGGTGCCCGCAATCTTTTTCAGCCAAATTTCCTTTCTAAAATTCAAATATTGCTCCTTTCGTTCCAAGCCCTCCCATTTGTCCAAACAAAGGTTTCAGACCACATGTGAGGTATCACCGCGCTCATAAAAAAGTGGTTAACAAACCTTGAGGTCAAATTTTTGGAATTACCTCTTGAAAAAGTGAGAAAATTGATGCTAAAGCAACATTTTTGAGAAAATTATTAAAATTTTCAATATGACAACGTAACGTTAACAAAATCTGTGAAGTACCTGTGGATCTAAAATGCTCACTATACCCCTAGATAGAAGCCTTGAGGGGTCTAGTTTCCAAAATGGTGTCACTTGTGAGGGATTTCTTCTGTTTAGGTACCTTAGCGGACCTGTAAATGCAACATGGTGCCCGCAATCTATTTCAGCCAAATTTGCTTTCCAAAATTCAAATATTGCTCCTTCTGTTCCGAGCCCCCCCATTTGTCCAAACAGAGGTTTCTGACCACATGTGGGGTATCAGCGCGCTCATAAGAAAGTGGGTAACATGTTTTGAGGTCCATTTTGTTGTGTTATTTCTTCTAAAAGTGAATAAATTTGGGTTAGAGCAACATTTTTAGGTAAAATTTAATTTTTGCTTTTTTTCATTCCACATTGCTTTTGTTCATGTGAAGCACCTGAAGGGTTAATAAACTTCTTGAATGTGGTTTTGAGTACTTTGGGGGGTGCAGTTTTTAGAATGGTGTCACTTTTGGGTATTTTCTGTCATCTAGGCCTATTGAAGTCACTTCAAATGTGATGTGGTCCCTAAAAAACTGGTTTTGTAAATTTTGATGTAAAAATGAGAAATTGCTGATAAACTTTGAACCCCTCTAACTTCCTAACAAAAAAAAATTTTGTTTCCAAAATTGTGCTGATGTAAAGTAGACATGTGGGAAATGTTATTTATTAACTATTTTGTGTCACAGAAATCTCTGGTTTAACGGTATAAAAATTCAAAAGTTGAAAATTGCTAAATTTTCAAAATTTTTGCCAATATTCAATTTTTTTCATAAATAAACACAAAAAATATTGTCCTAAATTTGGTACTAACATGAAGTCCAATATGTGACGAAAAAACAATCTCAGAATCACCGGGATCCGTTGAAGCGTTCCAGAGTTATAACCTCATGAAGTGACACTGGTCAGAATTGCAAAATTTGGTCTGGTCATTAAGGTGAAAATTAGCTCCGTCACTAAAGGGTTAATGAGGCTATTGTGTGACTTTGTCAGCTCCTACATTTTAGTTTCAATGTGTGCTGTGCGACTGCCTATGGCAGTGATATCTCCCCTCAGCTCAGCCACCATATCTTTCCAATCCTGCTGCAGTGATAAGCGGAGGGCACTGAGCAGTTTCTGCATGGTACCTTTGGTAAGCGGTATATCTGCAGCGTCTGTGTCCAAGTCTGGGCCTGCTGTGGATCCCCTCCTGGATGAGCGTGAGGAAGCTGTGGAGGAGGATGCTGCTGCCATTTTCCCTCTTCCCGTGCTGGAGAAGAAGTCTGTAACTTTCGCCGGGGACGGCTTCTTCTGGGACTTTCCCCTTGGCATGCCACGTTCCTGGGTACCTCCGCAGCACTTTCCCCCCGTGTGCAGAGAGATTGGTGCCACTGGTGAGCCGCAGTGAGCCGGTTAGGAGTCGAGCTGGCTGGAGCTCAGCAGCTAGGTGACCGGTGCCATTAGCAAGCAGGCCACGCCCCCGAAATATGTTAATTTTGAGGACACTGTCTCCAATGGGGGAACAAGAGTCTGACGGTGTAGAAATTGGGGAAATAGTGAGGAATGTGCCCTGGGAGTGATCGGCTATAGGTGACTGTTATTTTCTGCAGAGTCACGTCATGGCAGGAAGAAGTGATGACGGTCAGCGCCGGATGAAGAGAAAATGTGACGATGAATAAAGTCAGCTAGAGACATCACTGGTAAGTCAGTGTGTTACATAACACACACACTATGGCTAAGTTCACATTTCCGTTGTTTTGCATCAGTCACATGCGTTGCTTGACGCATGTGACTGATGCGTTGTACAACGGATGACAACGGATGACAAAGAAAAAGAATTTCCTTGCCGGACTCCGTTGTGTGCGGGGGGCGGAGTTCGGGGGGCAGAGTTCGGGGGGCGGACCTGAGGACGTCAGTGCCGCGGTCTCCATGGCTGGGGACAGGTGAGTGTGTGAGTGTGTGTGTCTACATGCGTGTGTACATGCGGAGTGCGGAAGGGGGCGGAGCGCGAGGGGGCGGAGCCGAGCGGGGCCGTGGAGCTGAGGACTTCAGTGCCGCGGGGACTGCAGGGCTGGGGACAAGTGAGTGTGTGTGTGTGTGTGTACACATGCGGAGTGCGGGAGGGGGAGGAGCCGAGTGGGGAAGTGTCTGCCTCCTTGCACACTGTATCCAGGGTAAATATCGGGTAACTAAAAGCAAAGCACTTTTTGCTTGGTTACCCGATATTTATCTTGGTTACCAGTGTACACTGCTTAGCGCTGGCTCCCTGCACCCATAACCACTGTAAATATCGGGTAACTGACCAAAGCGCATTGCTTGGTTACCCGATGTTTATCTTGGTTACGAGGGCAGGGAGCCAGAGAGCGCATGCGCAGCGAAATCCTACGGATCACGCTGCTCAAAAAATGTTACAGGTTGCATTGCTCCCGCCCGGCGGTCAGTTATAAAACGACTGACCGCGACGCAGCGGATGCAACGCAGCAGCATCAGTCGCAATCCGTCACTAATTGAAGTCTATGGGGAAAAACAGGATTCCTGCAAAATATTTTGCAGGATACCATAATTCCTCAAGGCTACGGATTGTGACTTATGCAAAACAACGGAAGTGTGAACTTAGCCTATACTGTAAACTGTATACAGAGCTCCTGTGTATAATGTCACTGGTGAGCACTGTATTATCTATACACTATATACAGAGCTCATGTGCATTATGGCACTGATGATAATATTAGCGTTATTAGCATTGAAGTTCTTATTCATGATCATTATTGTAGTATTATATGTCCTTGTGTGGTAGTAATATGTTCTCTAGTCATGCTGTACTGATATATGTCTCGTGTGTGGTATTATTTGGTCATTATGTAGTGTGGTTATAGTGTCACGGTATTTCTCCCTTGTATGTGGTTGTATTCAATCACTATGTGGTCTGTTTATGGTGTGGCGGTATTACTCTCTTGTATGTAGTTATATTCGGTCATTATGTGGTGTGGGTATAGTGTTGCGGTATTTCTCCCTTGTATGTGGTAATATTCGGTAACTATGTGGTCCAATTATGGTATGGTGGTATTACTCTCTTGTATGTGGTTGCTTTTGATCACTATGTTTTGGTAGTTTGTTATCTGGTCATAGTGTCGCAGTATTTCTCCCTTGTATGTGGTATTATTCAGTCAATTTGCAGTCTGGTCACGGTGTGTCAGTATTTCTCCCTTATATGTGGCTGTATTTGGTCACTGATTGGTGGTAATATGTGGTCTGGTCACGGTGTGGCAGGAATTCTCCCTTGTATGTGGTATTATTGGTTTTGGTATATTGGATTGTGTTGTGTATGGAGGTCACTTTTTCCTTTATATAAGGGGGAGATTATTTCCAATAGAAATTAAATACTTAAACATTTAACCCATCCCTGTCCTATGACTATTACACTACAGGAAATATGCACTTCGAGGTTCTCCAGTGAAAACAAGTAATCACCTTTACTAAGGCCACGTGCACGTGTTGAGTATTCAGTGAGTTTTTTACCTCAGTATTTGAAGCCAAAACCAGGAGCGGTAAAATCAGAGGAAACGTGTAATAGAAACTCGAGCACAACTTCTGTATTTTTCCCCCACTCCTGGTTTTGGCTACAAATATTGATGTAAGATACTAACCAAATACTGAACGTGGCCTAAGGATAAGTGATAACATATTCATCAGTGGGGTCCGATTGCTGGGACCTGCACCGATCGTGCAACTTTTATCCCCCATTACACTGGAGCTTGTGTCCGACTCGACCCCTGATCCATTCATTCCCTCAGTGGCTGCGAGAGCTGCGCTTGTTTTTATCTGGCTGCTCCCCAGAGGATGAATGGAGCTGCGGTCACACACTCCACCTGCTGTCGCTGCAAAACGTTCCCCAATCTTCCTATCGGTGCGGTTTCCACTGGTCTGGTTCCACCGATCAATAAGTAATCACTAACCAAACCTGTGGATCAGTGATAATTTGTTTTCACCAAAGACCCCATTACTGCAAACTACTATAATTGTACATCCCAGTTATGGTGCACAATATAGATGTGCAGGAGCTGCCTGTGTATACAGTCAAAGCAACACAATAATGGGGATAACGATAATGTGTGTTTAAATTTAGCTGTAGGGTGGGCCCCTGGAGTCAATTCCCCTGGTGGGCCCCAGACACCCCAGTCCGACCCTGCTCTACAGTATAGAGAGGACACTGCTGACCATAAGAGCTTACACTCTACAGGACAGAAAGGACCCTGCTGACCAAAAGAGCTTACACTCCACAGGACAGAGAGAACCCCCAATGACCATAAAAGCTTACACTCTACAGTATAGAGGTGATACTGCTGACCATAAGAGCTTACACTCTACAGGACAGAGAGAACCCCGATGACCATAAAAGCTTACAGTCTACAGGAGAAAGATGAACTTGCTGACCATAAGAGCTTACACTCTACAGTATACAGAGGACACTGCTGACCATAAGAGATTACACTCTACAGTATACAGAGGACACTGCTGACCATAAGAGATTACACTCTACAGTATAGAGAGGACATTGCTGACCATAAGAGCTTACACTCTACAGAAGAGAGAGAGAGAGAAGGAGAGATCCTACTAACCAAAAGAGGTTACATTGTACAGAAGAGAGAGGATACTACTGACCATAAGAGGTTACACTCTATAGGAAAGAGAGAAGGGACCCCACTGACCATAAGAGCTTACACTCTACAGAAGGAGAGTTACCCAGTGACTCTGTACATAGAAAATTGCCCTGCTGTAAAAACTGTGCTCCACTGGGAACTTCTGATTGATGATTGCCCAGGTTCTGATCACCTCTGTACAAGGTGTGATAATCCATAGACGTCATAAAGTGTTGGAATAAAAAGGAGAACCCGGAGGAAACCCATGCAAACATGGGAGAACATACAGACTCCTTGCAGATGTTAAATAGTAGAGTAGACCTGGCTCAACTATATAGTCGGGTGCTCTGGAGAAAATAAGTCCAATAAATAACAAAAAAAAAGTGGTGTGCCGGAGCTTTTTTGTTATTCCTTGCAGATGTGGTCTTTGGAGGGATTTGAACCCAGGACTGTAAAGCAGCCGTGCTAACCACTGAGCCACTGTGCTGCCCATAACACAAAGTCAGGGATTATGAGGGATTATAGTCAGGTGTGTGAGTAAATAGAGAAAAACTGGGTGAGGAAAAGTCAAACTCAACTGCAGAGGTGAGGCTGATGAAGACAATTTCATGCCAAGACAGAGCACAGCAAAACGTGGCAACAATTTCACAGCAGACGGGGCTTCAAGATTTGTCGTTCACCAAGAAATGGGCGACGTTAAGCGCTGAACATGCAGAGAAGGAAACGGCAGCAGATGAAAAACTGAACATGAATCAGAAAATCTCCCTCAGCCCCATCAGCTCAGAACTTATTGCAACCAATGGACCCCAGTGATGATATTGGAGTCAGGCTGACACCTCGGCCGCAGTCAGGGTCATTAAGTTACATGTCAGTAATGTAGAAATAGCCATCAGCCGTGTGAGAAAAAAGGAAATAGTGTAAAATATCCTGTTCAGGAAGAGATAATTGAAAATAAAATAATTTATAATTAACTCCTTCATGCACCGATACTCTAATAATATGTAGAATATAATGTTCTGACGATATCGATAGTGACATTTTAATTGCTGTGTATGAAAACATAAAGCTGCTCCCCCAGATTATCTCCCCAGCTTCATATATTAAGCAGAGTTATAGCACGTCTATATGAAATGCACTGTGAAGAAATAACAGTGTCCTGTCCCTTTAAATTCTGTGTTGCATGACACTGGTCAGCAGCCAATAAGATTGCTGGATTTGAATCTGAAGAAATAAACACAAACAAACTGTCGCTCTCCTCAGTGTTTTACAGACAGTGACGAGTGGAGTTGTATATCGGTGAGTGCCGCCATCACATCCCCTGATGACCGGACACTGATTTATCTCATCTCCTCGATGCTTCTTTCCTGTTATCTGGAATCCGCTGATGATTTTATTATTTCATCTAAACTCAAAACAGGCGAGAACACCGGGCAGAGCAGAGAATTCTGCCACAACCGCTGCTGTCACCGGCCACTAGGGGGCGCTATCAGTGCAATCTGTATTTACTGGTGCACTGGGCTCCCCCTAGTGGCTGCAGGAAAGCAGAAGTTTATGTTTAGGTTACACAGGACACTGCGGCCGGTATTATTTATTGGGGCATTATTTACCACTAATGTCAGTGGGATTAGTGTCCTGGCACTGTTATTGGGGGTCAGGCTCTATGTGCTGGTAATGAAGTCACTTTCGCTGTCATTTTTGTGGGGTTACTTGTTTTTATTTGCATGAAGAACATAGAAATCCATGTTTGCCATATATCTTTATTTACAGGCCCCAGAACAATCCAATGTACAATGTTTTCCATGTGGTATTACCTATACTGGAGACTCTACAAACACCCAGAATAGACTGGATTTGCTCATGTTGCCTCCATGTATGGGTGTAATGGAGTATGATACCGGGGGGGGGGGACGCTAACTATGAATATGTGTGGGAAGCTGCGGTGTTTGATCTCTATCAGATCTGTGACTAAATCTTTTTTGGATTCACAGATTTTCGAATGGAGTTGTCAATGTACGACATTTACAAGATGGCAGCGAGCAGCCGCTCTATGGAGGTCTGCAGCTTTATTATACACGGACCCTCGTCCTATTGTCCATCCCTGATGAGTGATAAGTGGACACTCACCAGATTCTGTTTTATTTAGGACGTCTACCGCCGCCGGCACTGCATCTTCGGATCTGGATACGTATCATGTGAGATTATTATTTTATATAATAACAATTTCCACTTAATCTGAGAATAAAGTGTCATTCCAATAATCCAGCATTTAATAATCCAGAACATGTATTAGTCCAGCACAGAATTACAGGACATTGTCATTTAGAAAATAGTTTTCCATAGTAATTTGTGTGATTTTCTTTGCACAGAATCATTCAGAATCCAGCAGGTCACGATGATTTGGGTTAAAGGAATTTTCCTGTCATTTTAAGGATTTCTGGACATTGTATGATTGATCCCATTATCTGCTTGTGTTTTCTCTCCAGATTGTCCCAGCACAAGGGAGGAGGCGGAAAACCAACTGCTCATCTACAGCACCAGATTCCTGCCATCACCGATCTTCAACATGGAGGTGACTGATCACACCGCATATAATGTCCTCGTGTTCTGTCCATAGATGTAAAGGAATGTCTCAGCAGACAATTAACTTGCTCTTTTTTTCTCAGCGCCTGATGCCGACCAACCGCGAAGCACAGAAAAAATATCTTCCGTTTCCGTTATACGAAAAAAGACCTGAGCCGCCATCAGTGACGCCAGAGCCGCCATCAGTGACGCCAAAGCCGCCATCAGTGACGCCAAAGCCGCCATCAGTGACGCCAGTGCAGCTGAATAAAGAGAAGATAGCGGAGCCAATGGAGGTCACAGACCAGGAAGAAAGTCAGAAAGAAGTCACCAAGAAGACACCACAGCAGCGGAATGAAGTGGTGATATCCGATCCAATGAAATATCGGGAGGTAAAAGACTTTGAAGAAGATGAGAAAGAAGATACCAAGAAGAAAGAAAAGAAAGGTTCAGGAGCTAAAAGAAGAATGGTGCAAATTACCACGACCAGCACTCTGAACCAGCCAGCAAAGAGACAGCGAGATCAGGACCAGCCGGCAAAGAGACAGCAAGATCAGGACCAGCCGGCAAAGAGACAACGAGATCAGGACCAGTCAGCAAAGGGACAACGAGATCAGGACCAGCCGGAACAGAGTCAACACGATCAGAACCAGCCAGCAAAGAGAAAACGCGATCAGGACCAGCCGGCACAGAGTCAACGACTTCAGATCCACCTGGCAAAGAGACAAAGACTTCAGAAAAAGCCAGCCAAGAGACAACAAGTTAAGAAGCAGCCGGCACAGAGACAGATGATCCGCCGGCAGTCTTCCATATTCAAAAAAATCACCACCAACCTCAGTAAAATAAAAAACACCATATGGACCAACCTCTTCAAAGTGATGAGACGCTGATGGACTGTGGCCCCAACATACAGCAGCATAAAATCTGGTAAGTATAATAATAATAATTAATAATAACCATAAAATAGTAATTATTAGGTTTAGAAATAGGTTGAAAATGTAGTAAAAGCATTAAAAAGACATATAATAGGAGCAGTAATATAGTATCTAATATTATAATCATTAATTGTATAATAATGATAATTAGAGCCATAAAAATAATTTCAGCAGGTTTGATCCACGGTTTTCGGACTGATCGCCTTTTCCCGGGGTCAAGAAGGAATTTTTCCCCCTGAGACACAAATTGGCTGAAGGTGTCCAGGGGTTTTTGCCTTCTTTTGGATCAACAGCTTTAGGAATAGGGATCTAAGTTATAATTTTAGTAAAATATCAATACAAATGTTAGTAATAATAGTATAATAAAATAGCAATAATCCAAACATATCTAAAAAAAATATTAAAAAGTAGGATAATAATAATAATAAAAAATTAGTAATAAGATCAGTAAAATAGCAACAAAGTAAACATAGCATAACTAATAATAATAATAATATTACAGTATTTATTATAATGACTAGAATAATTAGTAAATAATTAATAGGTATTACATTATTATTCAGAATAATATAATAATAACAACTTAATACATTATTAGGTACTGTCAGGTTTGATCCAGGGTCCTCGGACTGATCGCCTTTTCCCGGGGTCGAGAAGGAATTTTTCCCCTGAGACACAAATTGGCTGAATGTGTTCAGGGGTTTTTGCCTTCTTCTGAATCAACAGCTTTAGGAATAGGGATCTAATTAATAGTAAATAGAGAAATAATAGAAATATTAGTACTAATATTCATAATATTAGAAAGAATAAAAATAGTATTTAAAAACATAATAGTAATATAAATGATAATATTACATTATTATTAATAATAATATAATAATAATAATAATAATAATAATAACAACAACATAACACATAAATAGTATTCAAAAAAAATATTAATACTAATATAGAAATACAAATTGTAATATTGCATTATTATTATTATTAGGAATAATATAATAAAAACATAATACATTACTAGGTAGTGTCAGGTTTGATCCAGGGTCCTCAGACTGATCGCCTTTTCCCGGGGTCGAGAAGGAATTTTTCCCCTTGACACAAATTGGCTGAATGTGTCCGGGGTTTTTTTCGCCTTCTTCTGGATCAACAGTTTTAATTCTAGTGATCTTATTGTACTAAAGTAATGATAGTAATAATAAGTATAATAATATTGTAATAGTAATGAATAGGTTACTAGGATAATAATAAGACTATTATAAATACAATAAATAGGTTAGTGTAGGGCCCCATCTGATGAGGTCGCCTTGTCGTTGGCAGATGGGCTTGCACAATTTGGTTAAACTGTGCACTAAGAACCTCACATTTATAAGTATAGTAAATATGACAGTAAAAAAAGGTAGAATATTATAAATATAACTTTGTGTCATCTCCTTTATTTTCCTGCAATAAAGAAAAACAGAAAATCAAACACATTTGGAAACATTTGGAAATATTTGTCTTTCAATGTAGCAATGAGATGCATGATCTAGATGTCGCCCGTACATGCCGCCGTCTGTGTAGCCCTAATCTAAAGTGTATCACTAGTGGCCAATCAGCCAGTAATTGTGAGCTATGGGAATGATGAGTCCAGTTGTTCTCATCTGCATACAGTCTTATAGGCAGTGGGACGCACAGTGCACTTACAATGGCCGATCATGTCTGTTAAACGACCGCTGATCGTCCACATCCAGGTGATCATCCGTCATTTAATGGTCTTTCTAGACCAGCCGATCATCGCACTTCCAGGCGCACAGAATACAGTTGGTACAAATCGATTTGTACGACCCAGTATATCGGCCATGTCAGTAATCTGTGGCTGCTGGAAGCCCTGAGAACCATCTCCTTCCTCCGTGGATCTCAGGGCTCTCAGATTACTGATGATTCTCCGATTACTGACGACTAGAGATGAGCGAACCGGCCGTGGTTCGGCTCGAGTTCGGTTCGTCGAACGGAGGTCTCGTTCGAGTTCAGTTCGGCGAACGTTTGACGAACCGAACTCGAACCAATAGGAAGTAATGGGAGGCAATCACAAACACATAAAAACGCATTATAAATGTACACATACAGTTAATAAACATTGCCATAACACTTACCGGTCCCCGCGATCCCTCCTGCACTCTGTCTCCTGCCGCTATTCCATCCGATAATCGCTGAATCCTCCCGGTGACCAGCACTGCCAGCAGTGATGCAGGACCTATCATGACGTCAAAATAGCCATGTGACCAGTCACGTGGCTATTATCTCATTGGCTACAGACTGGTCACATGGCTTTGACGTCATGTCCTGTCCTAGGTCCTGTCATTGCACTCTCCGGTACACGGTGCACATTTGTGTATCGTCGTGTACCGGCGACATGCTCTAGCACACGGTCGACTCCCCCTTCCATTAGGGACCGGCTGACACAGCCGGTCATTAACGGAGATCACCGTTGCCATAGCAACGCAGTTAGCGGTGACGTCACCGCTAACCGCGGCTCCGGGAATCACATGACGGAGCACCGTTGCTATGGTAACGCGTCTGTCAGCATTACCGCTGTTACTGCTAACAGCCAGCAGCACTGATCTCTCACGGAATGAAGGTTGCACGGGAAGCAGCGTCTTCCCCCATGCAGCAGTGATGGAGCAGAGCTGCATTCGTTGAACGAGAAAGACAGAAGACCATGGATCGTGGAGGGCTGACAGGGGGTAATAAAGATGGAGTCTCTAATGTGTCTGTGTATTTATTTCTATTAAAGTATTTTTTCTCTGTGTGGTGTCTTTTTTTTAACCCTTTATTGGAGATTCTTAATGGCCGGGTCAAACGTGCCTGACATTAAGAATCTCTGGCTTAATACTAGCTAGTAAAACAAAGCTAGTATTAACTCATTATTACCCAACAAGCCACCCGGCTTTAGGGCTGTTGGAAGAGTTGGATACAGCGCCAGATGATGGCGCTTCTATGAAAGCGCCATTTTCTGGGGAGGCTGCGGACTGCAATTCACAGCAGAGGCGCCCAGAAACCTCGGGCTAACCTGTGCTGCGGATTGCAATCCCCAGCTGCCTAGTTGTACCTGGCTGGACACAAAAATGGGGCGAAGCCCACGTCATTTGTTTTTTAATTATTTTATGAAATAAGTGAAATAATTAAAAAAAACGGGCTTCCCTATATTTTTGGTTCCCAGCCGGGTACAAATAGACAACTGGGGGTTGGAGGCAGCCCGTGGCTGCCTGCTGTACCTGGCTAGCATACAAAAATATGGCGAAGCCCACGTCATTTTTTTGGTGGGCAAAAAACTTCTGCATACAGTCCTGGATGGAGTATGCTGAGCCTTGTAGTTCTGCAGCTGCTGTCTGCTCTTCTCCATACAGACAGACAGCAGCTGCAGAACTACAAGGCTCAGCATACTCCATCCAGGACTGTATGCAGAAGTTTTTTGCCCCCTGAAAAAATGATGTGGGCTTCGCCATATTTTTGTATGCTAGCCAGGTACAGCAGGCAGGTACGGCTGCCCCCAACCCCCAGTTGCCTATTTGTACCCGGCTGGGAACCAAAAATAAAGGGAAGCCCTTTTTTTATTATTTAATTAATTTCATGAAATAATTAGAAAACAAATGACGTAGGCTTCGCCTCATTTTTGTGTCCAGCCAGGTACAACTAGGCAGCCTGGGATTGGAATCCGCAGCACAGGTTGGCCTGAGCTTTCTGGGCCCCACTGCTGCGAATTGCAGTCTGCAGCCGCCTCAGAAAATGGCACTTTCATAGAAGCGCCATCTTCTGGCGCTGTATCCAACTCTTCCAGCACCTGCCTGCTATACCTGGCTAGCATACAAAAATATGGTGAAGCTCACGTCCTTTTTTTGTAGTTTTTTGGCAAAAAAAATAAAAAATGCTTCCCTGGATTTTTCATTGCCAGTGAAGGTAACACCAAGCAGTGGGGGTTAGCAGCCAGTAACTGCTTGGATTACCCTTAGCTAGCAATACAAAAAATGCAGCGGGAGCCCATATATATTTTTTTTAATTATTTATTTAAATAACTAAAAACAAAAAGGGCTTCCCTGTATTTTGATTGCTGGACATCACAGTGCTGTAAAAATAAATCTTTAAAAAAAATGACGTAGCGCTCCGCGGTATTTTTGATTCTCAGCGCAGATAAAGCAGACAGCTATGGGTTGCCACCCCCATCTGCCTGCCGTTACCTTGGTTGGCAATCAAGATACAGGGAAGCCCATTAATTTTTTCTATTTAAAAAATAGTTAAAAAAAAAATGACGTTGGGTCCCCCCATTTTTGATAGCCAGCTAGGGTAAAGCAGACGGCTGTAGCCTGAAAACCACAGCTGGCAGCTTTACCGTGGTTGGGGATCCAATGTGGAGGTCCCCCCAGGCTCTTTTTTTATAATTATTTTATAAATATTAATAAATACACAAAAAAAGTAGGGTCCCCCCCAAATTGGATTACCAGCCAAGGTAAAGCGGACAGCTGTCTGGTATTCTCAGGGTGGGAAGGTCCATAGTTATTGGGCCTTCACAGCCTAAAAATAGCAGGCCGCAGGCACCCCAGACGTGGCGCATCCACTAGATGCGCCAATCCTGGCGCTTCACCCCAGCTCATCCCTTGCCCTGGTGCAGTGGCAAACGGGGTAATAAATCGGGTTGATACTAGCTGTAAAGTCACCTGAGATCAAGCCCAGCAGTTTGTGATGTCATGGCGTCTATTAGATACCCAACATCATAAACTGTCAGTACTAACCAAAAAAAAAAAAATCGACAAAAGAAATTTATTTGAAAAAACAGTCCCCAAAACATTTCCTCTTTCACCAATTTATTGTAAGAAAAAAAATAAAGGGGTCCCACGACGACTCTGGACCGTCTAGAATATGGGGGGGAGACACTCAGAGAACGTATCCCCCATTTTCTAGGAGTGCAGACCCTTCATGTGAGGAGTGTGGGTGCAATGAATCTGCACTCACTCTCCCCGGGTCCACAGCAGCAGAGTCCATGTCGTAATGGTTGCTACCAAAGCTGCAATGCCCTGCTCATGAGGTAAGGGCATGCCTAATCAGGAGAACTATTCTACATTTCCAAATATTGGTATTTGCTGATATTATTGCAAACCTACTATATATTGGGGATAGGATCTTGGAGATGGAATACCCCTTTAAGTCCAGTTATCCAGCTGAATGAATACTTAACAACAGAGCTCGCTATTTAGATGTGTTTTCTTGTGGCGTATAACGGACTCTCATGTTTGGTAGTCGTTCAGCAGGGAAACTATAAAAGCAAATCCCTCCATTTGGAAATGTAGTATATAGCTCTCCTGATCAATTATGTTCCTTACCTCATGAGCAGGGCATTGCAGTAATAATAATTTATTCATTTATATAGTGTTATTAATTCCATAGCGCTGTATGTCTTTGGAGTGTGGGAGGAAACCGGAGTACCCGGAGGAAACCCACGCAAACACAGGGAGAACATACAAATTCCTTGCAGATGGTGTCCTTGGTGAGAATTGAACCCAGGACCTCAGTGCTGCAAGACTGCAGTGCTAACCACTGAGCCACCATGCCGCCCATTTAGCTTACAGATGCATAACCACCACTCACTGTGTCTGAACACAGGAAGCTGAGCTGACAGCCGCTCTGTGCATGCGGCAGCGTCTATTGTGAAGGAGAGGGCCGTGGGGGGATCAACGCTGCACAGGTACTGTGGGACACCGGGGAACACCGGTGGGGTTATAGGGGGTGACCTGGCAAGGCCTGGGGAGGAGTTTTCTGTCGCATGTGTCTTGGCACATGCGACAGAAATCAGAGGAGTAGGCGGTGAATGCGGCCGGCGCGCTGCTGTGCGCACGGCCATCTTGGATTTCTGGGAGGGCATCAGGGGGGCACTTTGGCGACACCGGGGGACCGGAGGGGACCGGGGAGGAGATTTATCATGTTTGTTCATGCCAGATGGGAGATAATTTTTTACCGGCGCTGTCATTTACTGTAACGTGATGATCGGTGTACGGTGTATACCTGTGATCACATGAGCGGGGACCGGAAAAACCGTCCTGAATCATGATCTCCAGGGTCTCAGCTAGCCCTGAAACCCCGGAGATTTTCTGACGCTGGGGGGCAATATTCACTTATTTCTGCCTGCTGTTTATAAACGGCAGATCAGAATAAGGCTACATTAACACGACCGATCCATTTTTGTGGTCTGCAAAAAACAGTCCGTTTTTTTTCACGGGTGCATCCGTGTGGCATCCGTTTCCGTTCCGTAGACGGTCCGTATGTCATCTGTTTGTCATCCGTGTGCCTTCCGTTTTTTTTGTGTACTGCAAAAAAACTGAAGGAGGGAAAATACATAAATTTACCCAGGATCCATAGCTTCATCTTACATGAGGCGGTCACATGTTCACTCCAGTGCCATTTTCTACTGCTTTTCACAGCGTAGAGCGCTCTGGTGATTTTCTTGTGCTTGTGCACTTTATATCAGTCTTTTCTGTCATTATAATGGCAGAAAGACACATAATGTCCCACTCTCCTGCATTTTGTAATTTTGCACCCTTTGGTGCCTTTCATGTGGCACTAAGGCGGGCTTTGCACACTACGACATCGCAGGTGCGATGTCGGTGGGGTCAAATTGAAAGTGACGCACATCCGGCATCGCAAGCGACATCGTAGTGTGTAAAGTCTAGATGATACGATTAATGAGCGCAAAATCGTCGTAATCGTATCATCGGTGCAGCGTCGGCGTAATCCATAATTACGCTGACGCGACGGTACGATGTTGTTCCTCACTCCTGCGGCAGCACACATCGCTGTGTGTGAAGCCGCAGGAGCGAGGAACATCTCCTACCGGCGTCACTGCGGCTTCCTTAGGATATGCGGAAGGAAGGAGGTGGGCAGGATGTTTACATCCTGCTCATCTCCGCCCCTCCACCGCTATTGGCCGCCTGCCGTGTGACGTAGCTATGATGCCGCACGACCCGCCCCCTTAATAAGGAGGCGGGTCGCCGGCCAGAGCGACGGTCGCAGGGTGGGTGAGTGCATGTGAAGCTGGCGTAGCGATAATTTTCGCTACGCCAGCTATCACACGATATCGCACCTGCGACGGGGGCGGGGACTATCGCGTGCGACATCGCAGCATCGGCTTGCGATGTCGCAACGTGCAAAGCCGCCCTAAGGGGTGCTTAGTTTTGTATTTAGCTAAAAAAATGAAAAAAAAAATGACGTAGGGTTCCCCCTATTTTTGTAGCCAGCTAGGGTAAAGCAGACGGCTGCAGCCTGCAGACCACAGCTGGCAGCCTCACCTTGGCTGGTAATCCAAAACTGAGGGCATCCCACGCTTTTAATTTACATTAAATAAATAATTTAAAAAAAAACACGTAGGAGTCCCCCCAAAATTGGATCACCAGCCAAGGTAAAGCAGACAGCTGGGGTCTGATATTCTCAAACTAGGGAGGTCCATGGTTATTGGACTCTCCCCAGCCTAAAAATAGCAGGACGCAGCCGCCCCAGAAGTGGCGCATCCATTAGATGTGCCAATCCTGGTGCTTCGCCCCAGCTCATCCCGTGCCCTGGTGCGGTGGCAAACGGGGTAATATATGGGGTTAATACCAGATGTGTAATGTCACCTGGCATCAAGCCCTGGGGTTGGTGAGGTCAGGCGTCTATCAGATACCCGACATCACCAACATAGTCAGTAATAAAAAAAATAGACGACAAACACATTTTTATTTGAAAAAACACTCCCCAATACATTCCCTCTTTAACCAATTTATTAGAAAGAAAAACAAATCCAGGTCTGGTGTAATCCAAGGGGTTGCCATGACGATCCACACTGTCCCAGTCAATGAAGAGCAGGATGTTCCCCATTGGCTGGGAGAGCAGTGCAGTGACCTGAGCTAACATCAATGGGTCAGCCCAGGTCACTGCAGGGGATGACAAGTGCTGCTTTCAGCGAGGTACATTACCTGCGCTGATCTCCTGCACTGCTGACAGGACCTGTCACTGAGTTCAATGACCGCCGCCTTCACAGCCAAGTATCGTGAGCGGCCCGTGACGTCACCGCTAGTCAGTCTCGGGTCGGAAGCGAGAGAAGGTGATGTGACAAGCGGCGGCCATGGAGGACAGTGAAAGCGCTGAGGTCGGGACTTCATCACCGCAGGTAAGCCGAGCGCGACCATGTGTGCAGAGTGCCAGGTGGGCGGAGCCTAGCGGGGTATTGTGTGCAGAGTGCCAGGTGTGCAGAGTGCCAGGTGGGCAAAGCCTAGCGGGGTAATGTGTGCAGAGTGCCAGGTGGGCGGAGCCTAGCGGGGTAATGTGTGCAGAGTGCCAGGTGTGCAGAGTGCCAGGTGGGCAGAGCCTAGCGGGACCATGTCTGCAGAGTGTCAGGTGGGCGGAGCCTTGCGGGACCATGTGTGCAGAGTGCCAGGTGGGCGGAGCCATTTGTGCTGGCGGTGGAGTGCGAAGTGGGTGGAGCCTAGCGGGGTCATGTGGCACTGAGGACGTCAGTGTCGTGGACTGCATGGCTGGGACAGGTGAGTGTGTGTGTGTGTGTGTGTGTATGTATGTGTACATGCCGCATGCAGGAGGGGGCAGAGCGAGCTGAGCGGGGAAGTCTGGGCTTCCTGCACGTAACTAGGATAAATATCAAGTTACTAAACAAAGCGCTTTGCTTGGATACCCGATGTTTATCTTGGTTACCAGCTTCTGGCAGGCTGCCAGCGATGGCTCCTGCACACTGTAGCTGTAAAAAGCCCTGCTTTTTGCTGCTAGAACCGTTCTCAAACATAACTAGAACTATCGAACTTTAGCAAAAAGCTCGAGTTCTAGTTCGATCTAGAACAGCCCCCAAAATCACTCGAGCCGCGAACTGGAGAACCTTGAACCGCGAACCGCGCTCAACTCTACTGACGACCTCAATAAGACCGGATCCTGTGAATCGATTCTCAATAACTCTAGCACAGGACAATCATCAACACAATCATCTGTCACCCGATGGACATTGTTTTGCTCCTTAGTCGGGTGACTGGCGGCAGATTTATTCAGCCGATAATCTGGAAATCATCTTTCGTTTAATTTGTAAAATTGCCTGATAAAAAAGCCTTTGTGCACCAAAAGCAAATATTTTTTGGATTGGCCAGTAGAGAAAACTTTTGTCTGTTTTGGCATAAAAGTATTTACAGTAAGATAAGAAGCACAAACTTTACAGACAAATCAAAGCCCAATGGATCTGACGCGCTCACGGGGCCAGAGATTGTACTTGTCACGGGGCCGGTGATGGTTGGGGATGTCACAGTGGCCTTGCCCGGCTTCGTGACCCCAAGGTGTCAATGAAAGATGGGGATGTTGGGAGTAGTTGTCTTCGGGACGCCACCTGTGGTACATGGCTATGAGGGAGGAAGCCGACACTGCGGAGTGTCTCTCAATGCTGGGGCTGATGGTGTGACGCAGCAAAGTTGGTATCACTCTCCACAGGTAGAGTGGGCCCCAGAGAGGATGATGGAGGTGGTAGTCTACGCCGAAGCACGGGGCACCGGCAATGAAGTAGACAACACAGGGACTGCGGTTCAAGTTCTTTATTCACTGATTGTTCTTTGCCTGCGAGGTGCCGGTTTCCACCAAGATGGGCTCCAGCCGATCCCGGACTATTCAGACACTGGGATCGGTACAGTGACTGGTGGGCCTTTCCTCTGTGTGCTCTTTTCTGACAGGTCCCATGGCCTGAAGCTACTTGGGGTCCCTTTTGTGTTTAGTCAAAGTCCTGGCCTGTTCGCAGGTGGCGCAAACCTTTTGAGGGGAGCTAGATTCAAGTCTCCACTCCTGGTTCTCTCTGCTGCTGTGCCACGGGCACAGTAGGTGGGTGCAGGAAACATGAAATCTCCTCTACCGGCAGAATTATCATGGGAGACTGAAGCTTCCCCTAACCTAAGGATCTGTACCCTGAACTGCACTGGTCCCGGGGGAACTGACACTGTATCTTCCGCGGCGACCGTTTCTCCTGTGTCCCCCCAGTGTCAGTGGTATGGCTGCTCCCCTGTCTGGAACTGAACCCTCCCGTCTGCTGGCTGCAGACGTCTCCCTCCTCCTAACTGTCTGGGTTGCCTCTCCTCACTCCCCAAAACAATAGGATAAACAGTTGCACACCAGTCACAATGTATAGGGGAATAATGAAAAGCAGAACTGCTACGGGAATGCTAGACTGAAAAATACAATGAACTATCTGAAAAAAGTGAAAAACATGAAAATGAAATATGCATAAATGCTATGAATAATAGGAATATAAGAGATGTTTAGCATTGTATTGATCAATGCAAAGGAGCCCAAAAACCAAACGCCAAGGTAATCTCTATTTTTGGGTCCCTAACCTATGTGTAACCTCACATGCAGTTAAAAACTTGCTCTGTATGGTAAGCAAAGGACCAAGTTATATATGTGAAATAAGACACATGGCCATGGGTGTGGCAGGGTTCTCAGACAGAAAATGCATACTAATTAAAAAATGAACGCCTGGAACACCTATGGTGTGAACGAGGTGCAAGACTCAAAAATATACAACTAAACAATAGGATAAAGAGTTGCACACCAGTCACACTGTATAGTCCTCACTCCCCGGACATCACCCCTCCCCCTTCCTGGGTCCCTGGACTAGTGGGTGGGAAGGCCCTTACCATTAGGTGGCCAACCATAAGACCCGACCCTAGCCTGGTCTCCAGTCAGGAAAGGGGCAATGTTGTGTGTGTTTTGATTGTGGTGATGTGTGGAACCGGCACTGATGTCCTAGGAACCCGGAATGGGCAGAGCGCCGTGAGTGAGAGGAGAGCTGCTTTTCTACAGATCAGAGCAATGCTGCTCTGATCTACAGAAATGAATAAGCGATCAGACTGCTGATCCTTATAGTCCTCTAAGTGGAGTAGTAAAATAAAAAAAAGTTAAAAAAAGAAAAAAACTAAAAAAAAGTTCAAATCACTCCCTGTTCACCCCATTGAGAATTAAAAGGTTAAAATAAATAAATAAATAAATATACACATATTTAGTATCGTCGCGTTCAGAAATGCCCGATCTATCAAAATATAAACTCAATTAATCTTATTGGTAAATGGCGTAGCATCAAAAAAATTCCAAACGCCAAGATTATGTTTCTTGGTTGCTGCAAATGTTGCACAAAATGCAATAACAGGCGATCAAAATGTAGCATCTGGGCAAAAATAGTACAGTTAAAAATGTCAGCTCGAGATGCAAAAAATAAGCCATCACTGAGCCACAGATCCCGAAAAATGAGAATGCTACAGTTTTCGGAAATTGGTACAAAAAGTGCACCACTTTTTTTTGGACAAATATCTGAATTTGTTTAACCCCTTAGATAACAGTAAACCTATTTATGTTTGGTGTCTACGAACTTGTACTGACCTGAGGCATCACACCAACACATCAGTTTTACCATATAGTGAACAAGGTGAATAAAATATCCCCAAAACAATTGCACTTTTGCAGTTTTTCCGCACTTGGATTTTTTTTGTCATTTTCCAGTACAATATTTGGTAAAAGTACGGTTCATTTAATATTACAACTTGTTCCAAAAAAAATAAGCCCTCATATGTAGTGAAGGGCGAACCCCCCGATGTTCGTGTTCGGAAGCCTTCCACAAATGTTTTGTAAAGTTCGAGTTCGGGTTCTGAGATAACGCGAACTTGCGTCCAAACAACAAACTTGGACTTTACAGTTATGGGATGGTGCGGGGGGGGCTGTAAAATGAAGAATATCGTTAATAATAAACATTGGTATTATACTTACAGATCCCATGACGCGTCCTGCGGACTCTGTCTCCCGCCGCTTCTGCTTCCGATCATCGCTATGCCCTCCCGGTAACCATCACTGATGATAGGATCTTCCGTGATGTCATACCCATGTGACCAGTCATGTGTGAATGTTGTATTACCTCGTTGGTTACAGACCGGTCACATGACGTCATGCTAGGTCCTGTCAGTGCATCTCGCCGGTACGCGGTGCTCGCCCAAGCATCTCAGTACACTGTATACTCGGCGAGTGCCGTTTACCAGCAAGATGATCAGCACATGCTCGGCTCCCCCTCCCTGCATGTTGGCGCTCTTTACGGAGTCAGTCCACATGCAGGGATTGGCTGCCACAGCCGGTGATGAATAGCGACGCCGGGAATCAGGTGATCGGAGATCACCGTTGCTATAGTAACCCGCTCGTTAGGTTTCTGTGGCAAGGGTGGCAGCGGAGATGTCCTCGCTTACCAACCCGCAGCCTCTGCTCACTCATTGAGTGATTAGACAGTATGGGGAGCAGAAGCATCTTCCTGCCCTGTGCATTCTGATATAGCAGAGCTGCATGTGTTGAAGAAGAAAGAAGACAGAAGACCAGGATCGTGAAGGGGTGAGAGGGAGTAATAAACATGGAGTCTCTTAGTGTGTCTGTGTATTTATTTCTAATAAAGTATTTTTTCTCTGTGTGATGTCTTTTTTTAACCCTTTATTTAAGAGCCGGGTCAAACTTGGCCTGACAATAAGAATCTCTGGCTTAATACTTGCTGGTTAAACAAATCTGGTATTAACACCTTATTTCCCAGCATGCCACATGGGCCGCTGGTAGAGTTGGATACAGCGCCAGAAGATTGCGCTTCTATGAAAGCGTCGTTTTCTGGGGCGGCTGCGGACTACAATTCGCAGCGGGGGGGTGGCAGAAAACTTGGGCCAACCTGCACTGTGTATTCCAATCTCCAGCTACCTAGGTGTACCTGGCTGGACACAAAAATTGGGCGAAGCCCACGTCTTTTTTTTTTTTTTTTTTTTTTTAATTATTTCATGAAATTCATGAAATAATGAAAAAAAGGGCTTCCCTATATTTTGCAAAAAACTGTAAAAAAAAAAAGGGCTTCCCTGGATTTTACATTGCCAGTTAAGGTAACACCAAGCAGTGGGGTTAGCAGCCAGTAGCTGCTTGAATTACCCTTAGCTAGCAATAGAAAATGCAGCTGGAACCCCCGTTTTTTTTTTTTTAATAACTAAAAAGAAAAAAAAATGGGCTTCCCTGTATTTTGATTGCCAGCTAAGGTAAATCAGGCAGATGGGATTGGCCTCCCGTAGCCGTCTGCTTTATCAGCGCTGAGAATCAAAAATACAGCCGAACGCTACGTCATTTTTTTAAATTATTTATATTGATACAACTACATAATGTGTACATTATATAGATACACTGCTCAAAAAAATAAAAAGAACACTAAAATACCACATCCTAGTTCTAAACGTTCACTTTATTTTTTTGAGATATATATACATTATATATATATATATATATATATATATATATATACACATACAGTACAGACCAAAAAGTTGGATACACCTTCTCATTCAAAGATTTTTCTTTATTTTCATGACTCTGAAAATTGTAGATTCCCAGGAAGGCATCACAACTATGAATTAACACATGTGGAATGAAATACTTAAAAAAGTGTGAAACAACTGACAATATGTCTTACATTCTAGGTTCTTCAAAGTAGCCACCTTTTGCTTTGATTACTGCTTTGCACACTCTTGGCATTCTCTTGATGAGCTTCAAGAGGAAGTCACCGGAAATGGTTTTCACTTCACAGGTGTGCCCTGTCAGGTTTAATAAGTGGGATTTCTTGTCTTATAAATGGGGTTGGGTCAATCAGTTGTGTTGTGCAGACGTCTGGTGGATACACAGCTGATAGTCCTACTGAATAGACTGTTAGAATTTGTATTATGGCAAGAAATAAGCAGCCAAGTAAAGAAAAATGAGTAGCCATCATTACTTTAAGAAATGAAGGTCAGTCAGTCCGAAAAATTGGGAAAACTTTGAAAGTGTCCCCAAGTGCAGTGACAAAAACCATCAAACGCTACAATGAAACTGGCTCACATGAGGACCGCCCCAGGAAAGGAAGACCAAGAGTCACCTCTGCTGCGGAGGATAAGTTTATTCGAGTCACCAGCCTTAGAAATCGCAGGTTAGCAGCAGCTCAGATTAGAGACCAGGTCAATGCCACGCAGAGTTCTAGCAGCAGACACAACTCTAGAACAACTGTTAAGAGGAGAATTTGTGCAGCAGGCCTTCATGGTAAAATAGCTGCTAGGAAACCACTGCTAAGGACAGGCAACAAGCAGAAGAGACTTGTTTGGGCTAAAGAACACAAGGAATGGACATTAGACCAGTGGAAATCTGTGCTTTGGTCTGATGAGTCCAAACTTGAGATCTTTGGATCCAACCACTGTGTCTTTGTGCGACGCAGAAAAGGTGAACGGATGGACTCTACATGCCTGGTTCCCACCGTTAAGCATGGAGGAGGAGGTGTGATGGTGTGGGGGTGCTTTGCTGGTGACACTGTTGGGGATTTATTCAAAATTGAAGGCATACTGAACCAGCATGGCTACCACAGCATCTTGCAGCGGCATGCTATTCCATTCGATTTGTGTTTAGTTGGACCATCATTTCTTTTTCAACAGGACAATGACCCCAAACACACCTCAAGGCTGTGTAAGGGCTATTTGACTAAGGAGAGTGATGGGGTGCTACGCCAGATGACCTGGCCTCCACAGTCACCAGACCTGAACCCAATCGAGATGGTTTGGGGTGAGCTGATCCGCAGAGTGAAGGCAAAAGGGCCAACAAGTGCTAATCATCTATGAAACTCCTTCAAGACTGTTGGAAGACCATTTCCGGTGACTACCTCTTGAAGCTCATCAAGAGAATGCCAAGAGTGTGCAAAGCAGTAATCAAAGCAAAAGGTGGCTACTTTGAAGAACCTAGAATATAAGATATTTTCAGTTGTGTCACAAACCACCGGGGGGTCACTCAGAAATCCCCCGCGCTGGCTACCAGTACGTCACAATCGGGGGGTAACAAGTGGGGGTCACCCCTCCTTTATACCTCCCGACCGACAGACAGAGCACGTGACGCGCTCTCTAGCGCCCCTCTTATAGTCAGGCCAATTATGGAATTGCCCGACGATAAGCAAGGAGGCCGCTATACTACTTATGCCGATTATTGAAGGGTCCCCGGTGAGAGTAGGGTATATATTCCCCCGACCTCCGCGGGCGGAATATATAAAATCTCCCCGAATCTCACTGGCCTCCCCACAATAATCCTTGGCCCAAACTCGCTGCCACCAACCGCTTCACGGTAACTATTAGCCGAACACACAGACGTGGGATTCAAGATCGAGATAACAGAACAGCCCAAGATTAATTATATAATTTAATCAGCCTAAAGCACACTAGAAACTACAATATATACAATAGGGAATCTACAGAATATACATATGTCAGAGTACAGTTACAATCAAAGCATGGGTTACAAACAGGCATACACAGTTCCAGCAGTTACCTTGTTGCGTCTGGCCACAGGGGGGCGCTGTAGACCAGGTTTCCAGGAACTCCCTCACAGGTCTTTCCCAACCAGGCCCCCGAGCAGAAGAACACTGGAAAATGGCCGAAGTAGGGTTATCAACCTGGGCAAATCCAGGTCTCCTCCTACCTTCGTGACCTCACAGGGAGCACTGCTCCACCCCTGGCTTGAGTTATGGACAATATCCCAACATGGAATATGGGCCATAACTTTGCCTGGGAGCGTCGTAGGCGGACGCCAATGCTCTCATTGTGACAGCTATGAATTTAGCCACAGAACGAGGGGACTCATGACCTGTCTGCCAGTTCCCCATTGGCTGATATCACGCCTGGGGCATTTCCCAATGTCCTGCTCCCATAAAAAGGGTGTGCCGGCATCGTCCGCATGCAGAGACACCATTTTTATGGTTGCCATATTTATCGGAAATATGGCTTGCGAGATATGAACCATTTTTTACTGGAGTCGTTCTGTCTGGCTATTTCCATAGCCTTGCTAATGAGATACAACTCTTGTTACAGGGTGACGGCAGGGAGTCATCCTGTGTCCATTGTTCCCACACCACCTCATTTCCATATCACAGGACATGGCCATGGGATTTGTTGCTAAACCAGTTGTGTGAAGGAAAGGGGGGTTGACACCAGGAGAGGGCTTCCTGACATACTTGAATATCATGATTTATCGTCATCTCTCCGGATTTACCTCACACCTCCCCCCTTTTGAGGGCGCTAGGGGGCAGCACACTCCGGTGTTCCCCCGTGCGCCCGTCCGCGACCTCTCCTTGTCGGGACAGCCCGTCTGCGTTACCGTGGTCACGGCCCCTTTTGTGGCGAATGGTGAAGTTGTATTGCTGGAGCGCAAGGCTCCATCGCAACAATCGCCCATTCGTCCCAGAGACGGTGTGCAACCAGCTGAGGGGATTGTGGTCCGTCTCCACGATGAAGTGGCGCCCGTATAGATAGGGTTGCAGACGCTGCAGGGCCCACACTATGGCCAGGCACTCCTTCTCCATCGTGGAATAGGCAACTTCCCTTGGTAACAGCTTCCTGCTCAGGTACAAGACTGGGTGCTCTTGGCTCGCAGAGTCCACCTGGCTGAGCACCGCACCGAGGCCGAAGTCACTGGCGTCGGTCTGTACTACAAACGGCCGCGTGAAGTCGGCTGCCTGTAGCACGGGCGGGCTGGACAGGGCGTCCTTTAGGGCCCGGAAGGCTGTCTCGCAGTCCATTGTCCAATCGACTGCAGAGGGCAGCTTCTTCTTGGTGAGGTCCGTCAAGGGCTTTGCCAGGCTACTATAGCATGGAACAAACCTCCTATAGTACCCAGCGGTCCCCAAGAAGGACATCACCTGCTTCTTGGTCCTGGGGGTGGGCCAGGATGCGATGGCCTCCACTTTCTCAGGCTCGGGCTTCAGTGTTCTCCCACCTACCCGGTGACCGAGGTACTGGACCTCGCTCATGGCCAGCTGACACTTTCCCGGCTTGATGGTCAAACCTGCCCGGTGGATCCGCCTGAGC
Organism: Anomaloglossus baeobatrachus; assembly: GCF_048569485.1. Classification (NCBI taxonomy): domain Eukaryota; kingdom Metazoa; phylum Chordata; class Amphibia; order Anura; family Aromobatidae; genus Anomaloglossus; species Anomaloglossus baeobatrachus. Next base: position 114,347 of record NW_027442062.1, on the reverse strand, counting down.
ACCTGTGCTAGATGCTCTAGGTGGTCCTCCCAGGTGGGACTGAAGACGGCAATGTCATCCAGGTACGCGGCCGCGTACCCTTCAAGTCCCTTGAGCAGGGTGTTGACCATCCGCTGGAAAGTGGCAGGGGCATTCCTCATCCCGAATGGCATCACCGTGGACTCGTACAGTCCAAATGGGGTAATAAAGGCAGAGCGTTCCCTGGCCTTGCGAGTCAGGGGGATCTGCCAATATCCCCGGCTCAGATCCATGATGGTCAGGTACTGAGCCCCGGCCAACTGATCGAGCAGGTCATCGATGCGTGGCATTGGGTACGCATCGGCGACCGTGACAGCATTGAGCCCCCTGTAGTCCACGCAGAACCGAGTGGTTCGGTCCTTCTTAGGGACGAGGACTACAGGCGAGGCCCAAGCGCTGTTGGATGCCTGGATCACCCCCAGCTTCAGCATCTCGTCAATCTCCTGGCGCATGTGTTGCTGCACCTCCAGGGAGACCCGATATGCTGAACGCCGGATCGGGGGATGATCCCCAGTGTCCACGTGATGGACAGCCAAGTCAGTCCTTCCGGGCTGGTTGGTAAACAACCCCCGGAAGGGGTGTAGGGTGGCCCACAGCTGGGACCGTTGGTCCTCCAAGAGCTGGTGGCCAACCTCCACATCCTCAATGGATCCGCCTGCCCTAACCTGGGCTAGCATATCCAAGAGGGTTTCCGCTTCTCCCTCCTCGGGCAGGTTGCACACGGGGAGCGCACATGCCTCCCGCTCATGATGTGCCTTCATCATGTTCACATGGAAGGGCTTCCGCCTTCCACGGGCAGGGTCCAGGGTGACCAGGTACGTTACAGGGTTGAGCTGCTGGTACACGAGGTATGGGCCTTCCCAGGCTGCCTGAAGCTTGTCCTGTGGTACGGGGACCAGTACCCACACCTTTTGACCCACTTGGTAGGTCCTCTCACAAGCGTTCTGGTCGTACCAACGCTTCTGATCGGCCTGGGCTTGAGCCATATTGTCGTGTACCAGTTGCGTCAAGGCTTGCATTTTGTCCCGGAAGCGCATGACATACTCGATAACCGACACTCCAGGGGTGGCCAAATCCCCTTCCCAAGCCTCTTTCACCAGAGCCAGGGGGCCCCGCACACGTCGCCCGTACAGGAGCTCAAACGGTGAGAATCCTGTTGAGGCCTGTGGAACCTCCCGGTAAGCAAATAACAGGTGTGGGAGATACCGCTCCCAGTCACGCCCATGGGAGTCGACCAACATCTTAAGCATCTGCTTTAAGGTGCCATTGAACCGCTCGCACAGGCCATTAGTCTGTGGATGGTACGGGCTGGCCACCAGATGTCGCACCTGGACCTGCTTACAGAGGGCCTCCATCAGCTGGGACATGAATTGGGTCCCCCGGTCAGTGAGCATTTCCTGGGGAAAACCCACTCGGGAGAAAATCTCCAGCAATGCGGTGGCCACCTTGTCAGCCCGAATGGACGACAAGGCCACTGCTTCTGGGTACCGGGTGGCATAGTCCACTACCGTCAGTATGAAGCGTTTCCCGGAGCTGCTGGGGATGGCCAGCGGGCCGACCAGATCCACAGCCACCCTCCTGAAAGGCTCATCGATGATTGGCAGAGATACTAGTGGGGCTTTGGGGCGTGGCCCCGCCTTCCCCACTCTCTGACAGGTTTCACACGAACGGCAGTAGGCAGCCACATCGGCCCCCATTTTTGGCCAGTAGAAATGCTGGTTTAACCTGGCCTTGGTCTTAGCGATCCCTAGGTGTCCGGCCATCGGAATCTCATGTGCGATCCGCAACAACTCCGTCCGGAACGGATAGGGTACCACCAACTGTCGGTCCCTGGGCCACGCCTCCGGTGAACCCTGCTGGACCGTGGCCCGGTACAGCCGTCCTTGGTCCCAGACCACTCGCTCCGGGTCCGAGTCCGAGGGAGGCTGTGCCGCCTGCTCCTTAAGAGCTTTCAGGCTGTCGTCAGCTTCTAACGCTGCCTGAAACCCCTGACTAGATGTGGCCAGAATCGACGAGACTGTCACATCTTCGGTCAGTACCCCGGGACCTGTGTCCTGGCCTCCACCTGACTCGGCTGCCACTTGGTCAGAAGGGGAAGAGCTATCGGACCTCCGGGAGGCCCCTTGGCTTCCAGCACTCCCACTGCGGGTGACAGCGGCCACAGCCGCTGCGACCGTGGGTCGTGCCTGCTCCTCCTCCGTTCCTGACCAAGTCGCCGGTTCAGGCAGACCTACCTGGCTTCCTGACACCCCGGTTGTGGGGGAACCATGCACCGAGATCTTACCTGGGAGCACTTCCGCTCCTGGACCGGCCCCAATCTCACCTGCCTGTTCCCCTCCTGCAGCAACAGAACCCCGCTGTGAAATCTCTGGGGACCCCACATTTGCTGTGGTAGCCCCCACCCCACACACTGGTCCTCCCCCTGCAGCACCCTGCTCTCTGCTTATCCCTGCAGAGGGCAACAGATCCCAGCTCACAGGCTGGTTACTTGTAGAGGCATTGTCACACCTTTCTCTGACCCCCTCCCCTGTCACAGCTGCAGCTGTGTGTGTGTCTATGGTGTCTATGCAAGCAGAAATATCAGAGTTCACTCCCTCCTCCCTTACATCATTCATAGATAACACATTAACATTGTTAGGAGTCATGTCAGTACGGGCTGAAGGTTCAGCCCTTGGTTGGGGCCCAAACTGGGAGGTTATCTGCCCCAAATCTGTCCCAAGTAGCACGTTTGCGGGGATCCGATCAGTTACCCCCACCTCCCTCACCCCTCGCCCTGCGCCCCAGTCCACATAAATGTCAGCAACAGGCAGCGCCGGGTCAGTGCCTCCAATCCCGGAGACAGCGAGGGTTTTTCCAGGGATCAAGTCTTGGGGGGACACCATCTCAGGCCGCACCAGAGTCACCTCCGAGGCGCTGTCTCGCAGTCCTATGGTCACAGACCGGCCGACGGTGACAGGTTGGAAGCTGTCCAGGGACCTACCACCACCCCCACCCACACAATACACCTTGGGCGGCCCTTGGGACGGGGACGGAGCCGGGGCCTTGGGACGCTGAGGGCACATGGCCTTGAAGTGTCCAGGTAGGTTGCACTGGTGGCACCGTCTTGGTTCTGCCACGGGCCTGGAGAGGGGAGTTGAGGGGGACACCCCCTGCAGTCTAGGGGCAGGTGGGGCAGTCGCAGAATTCATCTTACCCCCTCTCCAGGTGCTGCTGGTGGCCGCTCTCCTGGCCTCAGGGGCCCGGTTGTTGGTGTAGTCATCGGCAAGGGCAGCTGTAGCCGTGGACCCCTTTGGCTTCTGGTCTCGGATGAACTGGCGGAGATCCTCAGGGCAGTTCCACAAGAGTTGCTCCGTGATGAACAAGTCCAGGATCTCCGGTCCGGTGGAAAGCTGCAGGCCTTGGGTCCAGTGGTCGGCAGCTCGGGCAAGTGCCCGCCGGTGGTCAGCCCAGGAGTCCTTTGGTCCCTTCTGTAGGCTCCGGAACTTCTTGCGGTAGGACTCTGGAGTGAGGTTGTACTGTTGGATCAGGGCCCGCTTGATGGTGTCGTAGCCCTGATCTGCCTCAGCAGGCAAGTCCCCAAGGACATCCAGGGCCTTACCCCTTAAACGGGGGGTCAGGTATTTGGCCCACTGGTCCTTGTTCAGATGGTGCTGCAAGCAAGTCCGTTCAAAAGCAGTCAGGAAAGAGTCCAAGTCTCCATCCTTCTCCAGCACTGGGAAGTCCTCAACACGGACCTTTGGAAGTTTGGTGTTTTGAAGGTCACATGTGGCTGATGAGGGCCGGAGCTGAGCTAGCTGCAGCTGGTAGTCACGGTCTGCCTGTCGCTCTCGCTCTCGCTCTTCACGCGCTGCCTGCCGCTCTCGCTCCGCAGCCTCACGCTCTGCGTGCCGCTCTGCCCTGCGCTCTGCCAGGAGTTCCTTGTAGCCCTTCTGGTCTCCAGCCTGGAGAAGGGCCATAGCCATTTGAAGAAGGCTATCCGAGCCTCCCAGGCTCGGTGGAATGGCACGTGGTGATCTGCGGCACGCTGCGGAGCCTGGTGATTCACTGTCCCTTTCAGAGCGGAGGGCTGGCATCTGGCTCGTTGAGGAACCTTGGGTGAGCTCCTCCTCATCTTGTCCAGCAGTGCCAGGTTGCGCAATGTCCTCGGCAGAACGGTTTTCTGGCGTCGAGCTCCTGGAGGACTCGTGGGCAACCTCCTCATTGCTGTCCACAGCACCGTCCTCCCTCTCTTCGGCTCCTGCCTTAGCATTGGCCAGTTGCATAGCTCTGCTCCTGGTGCCATCAGCCATTCTTGCAGACTTTTGGTCACTGACACAGAACTGACACCTGATGCCTCCCCACACCTTACAGTATCTGCACTCTGACACTCTAGTGTTGAGCTAGTCTGAAGACCCCAGCAGCCACAGCTGCTGCAGGCAGTCTTTAGTGTCTGGGAGTATGGGTCTCACACTCACACACACTATTATCTCGATCCCACCGCTATGCCACCAATATGTCACAAACCACCGGGGGGTCACTCAGAAATCCCCCGCGCTGGCTACCAGTACGTCACAATCGGGGGGTAACAAGTGGGGGTCACCCCTCCTTTATACCTCCCGACCGACAGACAGAGCACGTGACGCGCTCTCTAGCGCCCCTCTTATAGTCAGGCCAATTATGGAATTGCCCGACGATAAGCAAGGAGGCCGCTATACTACTTATGCCGATTATTGAAGGGTCCCCGGTGAGAGTAGGGTATATATTCCCCCGACCTCCGCGGGCGGAATATATAAAATCTCCCCGAATCTCACTGGCCTCCCCACAATAATCCTTGGCCCAAACTCGCTGCCACCAACCGCTTCACGGTAACTATTAGCCGAACACACAGACGTGGGATTCAAGATCGAGATAACAGAACAGCCCAAGATTAATTATATAATTTAATCAGCCTAAAGCACACTAGAAACTACAATATATACAATAGGGAATCTACAGAATATACATATGTCAGAGTACAGTTACAATCAAAGCATGGGTTACAAACAGGCATACACAGTTCCAGCAGTTACCTTGTTGCGTCTGGCCACAGGGGGGCGCTGTAGACCAGGTTTCCAGGAACTCCCTCACAGGTCTTTCCCAACCAGGCCCCCGAGCAGAAGAACACTGGAAAATGGCCGAAGTAGGGTTATCAACCTGGGCAAATCCAGGTCTCCTCCTACCTTCGTGACCTCACAGGGAGCACTGCTCCACCCCTGGCTTGAGTTATGGACAATATCCCAACATGGAATATGGGCCATAACTTTGCCTGGGAGCGTCGTAGGCGGACGCCAATGCTCTCATTGTGACAGCTATGAATTTAGCCACAGAACGAGGGGACTCATGACCTGTCTGCCAGTTCCCCATTGGCTGATATCACGCCTGGGGCATTTCCCAATGTCCTGCTCCCATAAAAAGGGTGTGCCGGCATCGTCCGCATGCAGAGACACCATTTTTATGGTTGCCATATTTATCGGAAATATGGCTTGCGAGATATGAACCATTTTTTACTGGAGTCGTTCTGTCTGGCTATTTCCATAGCCTTGCTAATGAGATACAACTCTTGTTACAGGGTGACGGCAGGGAGTCATCCTGTGTCCATTGTTCCCACACCACCTCATTTCCATATCACAGGACATGGCCATGGGATTTGTTGCTAAACCAGTTGTGTGAAGGAAAGGGGGGTTGACACCAGGAGAGGGCTTCCTGACATACTTGAATATCATGATTTATCGTCATCTCTCCGGATTTACCTCACAAGTTGTTTCACACTTTTTAGTTTAGTTTACCTTTAAGTGTAATATACCCATATATTAGCCTGTATATATATGGGTATATTACACTTATACGGTTTTTCACCAGGAATTTTTAGGGTGCATATTTATATACATATATTTATGCATGTTTTTTTGGTATTATACATTGCGCTTTCCTTGCGCTCGTTATTAGTTTATCTTTATTATGGAGATACACATTGTTTTAGGGAATTTTTGCACGGGATTTTTTTGGTAAAATAAGGTTCTTCATTCTTATATTTTTTTAATATTAAAAAGAAGTAATTTCACATTATTTCCTATATATATATATATTTTTTAAGCAATCTCTCTTTTCCACTATGTTTTTCTTCACCTTCTCCTTACTTGTTCACGAAGTTTCACCGCACATCGTATTGGCTGTGTGGACTGACTGCTTTACATTTCATGTTCTTCATGGAGATTGATGTCCATGGGTAGGTGTGGGTTCTATACCTTCTTACTGCGGTATGGTTTCTGAGACTATCAATGCTGCCAACCTGTGCCCTCAGCGCCCCCCGGCACCACGCCAGCCTGTGCCCTCAGCGCCCTCCAGCACCACGCCAGCCTGTGCCCTCAGCGCCCCCCAGCACCACGCCAGCTTGTGCCCTCAGCACCACGCCAGACTGTGCCCGCAGCACCACGCCAGCCTATGCCCTCAGCGCCCCCCAGCACCACGCCAGCCTGTGCCCTCAGTGCCCCCCCAGTGCTGCCAATCTGTGCCCTCAGCGCCCCACCAGCCTGTGTCCTCAGTGCCCCCCAGTGCTGCCAGCTTGTGCACTCAGTGCCCCCCAGTGCTGCCATCCTGTGCCCTCAGCGCCCCGCCAGCCTGTGCCCTCAGCGCCACCCAGCACCATGCCAGCCTGTGCCCTCAGTGCTCCTTGCAGTTCTGCCAGCATGTGACCTCAGTGCCCCCCTGCAGTGCTGCCAGCCTGTGCCCTCAGCGCTCCCCCCGCAGTGCTGCCAGCTTATGCGTTAAGCACCCTCCAGTGCTGCCAGCTTGGGCCCTCAGCGTGTTCCACCGCTGCCAGCCTGTGCGCTAAGCATCCCTAGGGCCAGTATGTATGCCCCACAGGCCACCACTGTCAGTATGTAGGCTCCACAGGCCCCAGTAATGTGTATGTATAGGAAATCATTGCAATGCAGACAATTCGTTCCACAACTTGTTAAATATCCCATCCTGGTCCCCTGTTGTGCCATTCCACACATGCACAAACTCACACAAACACACACAAACTCACACAAACACACACAAACATATGCACACGCACATATTATATGCTCACCTTACCTTCCGTTCCATCGCCGGCCTGCTGGGACTTGCTGTTCACTAACATGGGCTGTGTATCCGGTAACCATGACGACGAGGGAGGAACATCCGCACCCAGAGCGCTGACGTCAAAGACAGGAGCCTCTGATTGGTCATCGCGCTGCCTTTGAGTAGCGCCTGACAGCGGAAGTTCCTGCTTCATCTCCGAAGGTTACCGATACACAGCCTTGAGCGGCGAACTACAGGACCCAGGAGGCCGGCGATGGAACGGAAGGTACACATATTATGCTCACCTTACCTTCCGTTCCATCGCCGGCCTCCTGGGTTTTGTAGGTCGCCGCGAGGATTCCTTCCTCGTCGCGATGCATCGGCGAACTACAACTATGTGCGCACTTTGCGTTTTTTCCCCGTGTTAACGCTGCGTTTTGAACTGCAGCATTTCAATGCCAAATTGCATGTGTTCTGCTTCCCCAGCAAAGTCTATGAGAAGTCCGAAAATTCAATGCGCACGCTGCATTTGTAAACGCAGCGTTTTGGATGCCAAAAATCGCTGTGGAAAAAAAGCAGCATGTCACTTCTTTTGTGCGTTGTAGCTGCGTTCTCCACCCATTGAAATCAATGATATGGGTCAAAACGCAACCAAAATGCACTTGGACTGCATTTTTGTTGCGTTCTGCATGCTTTTCTGACAAACAAAACGCAGGTCTTTTCAGTCTCTCTCTGTCGATGTCAGTCTCTTTCTCTGTCAGTTGGTCGCTCTGTCTGTCACTCTCTGTCCGTCGGTCGGTCTCTCTCTCTGTCGCTGCACGGCTGTCACACTGCTCCGGCGGCTTTTCCTCTTTTGAAAATTCCGGCCACTCATTATTCCATCTCATATTCCCTGCTTTCCCCGCCCACCGGCACCTAAGATTGGTTGCAGTTAGACACACCCCCACACTAAGTGACAGCTGTCTCACTGCAATTAATCACAGCCGCAAGTGAGCGGGTCTATATCGTGCAGTAAAATAGATAAATAAATAATTTAAAAAAACAGTCCCCCCCAATTTTGATACCAGCCAGGGTAAAGCCACATGGCTGAAGGCTGGTATTCTCAGGATGAGAGCTCCACGTTATGGGGAGCCCCCCAGCCTAACAATATCAGCCAGCAGCCGCCCGGAATTGCCGCATCCATTAGATGCGACAGTCCTGGGACTCTTCCCGGCTCATCCCGAATTGCCCTGGTGCGGTGGCAATCGGTGTAATAAGGAGTTAATGGCAGCCCATAGCTGCCACTAAGTCCTAGGTTAATCATGGCAGGCGTCTCTCCGAGATACCTTCCATGATTAACCTGTAGGTTAAAGAAAATAAACACATACACCCAAAAATCCTTTATTTGGAAGAAAAGACAAAAAAAAACCTCTTACACCATTTTATTAAACCCCCAAATACCCCTCCAGGTCCGATGTAATCCACATGAGGTCCCGCGACGCATCCAGCTCCGCTACATGAAGCTGACAGGAGCGGCCACAGACTATGATTGCTCTCTGTCAGCTCCACGCAGCAACTGAAGTGAGCCGCACGATCAGCGATGACATCACTCAGGTTACCCGCGGCCACCACTGGATCCTCCAACTGTGACAGCAAGTCGCCCGAGTGACTGAAGTGAGCTGCGCGATCAGCGATGACATCACAGGTGAGTTGCGGTCTCAGGTGGAGGACTCCAGCTGGCCGCGGGTAACCTGAGTAACGGCACCGCTGATGGCGCTGCTCACTTCAGTCACTCGGGATTTGTGGTCACCGGTGCGTCCTTCAAGTGTGACCGCTAACCAGGACGCGACACACAGACAGAGCCGAGGGATGACAATGAAGTCGGGTGAAGTTCATCTGAGTTCAATCTCATCGCGCAACTCTGTCTGTGTCTGCTGTCAGCGGGCATGTAGCAGAGCTGAATTGACGGGGAAACGCACTGTCAAAAATGCACCCAAAACGCATGTAAAATGCATGGAAAATGCATCCAAAATGTTTTGGGTGCATTTTTTTTTTTTACAAACACAGTGTTTACATTTGTCCAGTCTGCCAGAGGGTGTGTTCTCTTCCACACTGCACAGAACGCAACGTGCGCACATACCAAGCTGAGGTCACACTGGCATATCACATGTGATGCGATATGCTAATGACCCTCGGCTCCTGCTGTGCTGTGAGCGTGAGCCATTACACTGTGATCTGATCCTGCCATCAGATCACAGCTGAGGAGGAGAGGGAGGGATTAAGGATGTCAGGCGTTCAGTTGGGATGAGCCCTGAGCCTTGCTGTCTTTCTAAAGGAGGCCGGATCAGTGGACGAGAGCAGCCACTGACCCCCGTGTCTCCACAATTGGAACAATCAGAACAGTAAGTTGCCTGTATTCACTAATTCCTCCCATTAAAGCACAGTATTATTACAGATATTTTATCTAATAGAGCGGATCTGTCATGAAGTCTGCAGTTTTGTACATGGGGCAGATTTAGGGGACAGATCTGCTTTAAAACAGAATTTTGTGGTTTAAAATATTCTAGTTTAAAAGTAACACGGCCAAGTTTGCATTTATATTTTAACTTACTACTTAGAAATAAATCTATGTATATTTTTTTAATTATTGTTTCTAAAACAATGATTGTCATTGCTGACTGGGTGTGGTAAGAGGCGTGGCCATGGGCGTGGCCTAAAAATTTGCCGCGGCGCGCACCACGCGACGCAAACTTTGTCCCTCTTTCCCTTCTTTAAAAGTTGGGAGGTATGCCTTATCATGTCCCCCATTGCCCTATCATGTCCCCCATTGCCCAAGAATTTCCCTCATTGCCCTATCATGTCCCAATTTAATTTCTCCATAATGTCCCCCACTCTCAGATAATGTCCTTTGTAAAGTAACACTGCTCCTCCCCACGACGGCCCCTGCATCTAAAATGATTCCCCATGTCATGTTGGGCTCCTCAGGAGCACTTACCCGGTGCCTGCTCGTCCTTTTCTTCCGTGTGGCCCTGGGGATGACGGAAGTCGGTGCGGGGCTGAGGAGCTCCTCTGCCTCAGTCTTGGCGCCGCACTGTTCTGTTTGTGCGCCTCAAAGACATGCGTACATCTGAGTATGAGAGGCGAAGTCTGCAGGTCCTTTGCGCACCTCATATTGTGTAGCAGGGCCGCCTCTAGGAATTTCAGCGCCCCATACTGGCTCCACCTCTCAAACCTTCCACACTCTTAACGCCATGCTTGGAAAAACGTGTAATATATATATATATATATATATATATATACATATACACACAGCGTTGGTCTGGCGTGCAGGAGGGGGGGGAGGGGCGCTCCTGACCTGGAGGCACCCGGAGCTTATGAGCTGCAGCGCAGCAGGGGCAGAGCAGAAGCGGCTTCAGCGAAAAGGATGCATTGCATTCAGTGGTGGCGCAGTGAGGACCTGCGGTGATGTCATTCCCATGTGACCGTGTGGGAGAAGCCGGGCAGGAAATACCGAGGAAGATGTGAGCGAGGAAGATGTGCCTGGTGGGAGATATGGGGGGGTGTGAGTGGCATATCAGGGGTCCAGGCCGTGACACAGGGGTGTTAAGGGATACTATTTGTATAGAACATGGGGTTTCAGTGTGTTTGAGAGGAGTAATTTGGGGTACAGCCAGTCTGTATGAGATATGCAGGACATTGGGGTTCATGGTGTGTGTGATTTGGGGGTGCAGGGTGTGTGTGATTTTGGGGTGCTGGGTGTGCGTGATTTTGGGGTGCTGGGTGTGCATTATTTGGGGGTGCAGGGTGTGTGTGATTTTGGGGTGCTGGGTGTGTGCACCAGTCCCTGCTGTGTGACATGAGTGAAGTCCACACAGTAATCATATATCAGTAAGGATTAGGGAAAGAGGGATAGCAGCAGTCAGAGCATGGGATGGGATTGGGAAAGCTGGGTGCTGAGCTGAGAGAAAGAGGCTCTTTTCCTCATCACCCAGCCTTTCTATGTTCTGATATCCGTCTTGTCCTCAGCTCCCCAGCTCCCAGCTTTCCCATTCTCTGACATAATGGGAAAGCTGGGTGCTAAAGACAAAAGATGGCTATCAGAATATAGAAAAGCTGGGTGCTGAGGAAAAGAACCGAGTGTCCAGAGTAATTATCCTGTACCCCAACTGTTTTATCCTGTACCGAGTATCAAGCGTCAGTATCCTGTAACCCCAGTGTCATTATCCTGTATCCCCAGTGTCAGTCATTACCCCGTCCTCCCAGTGTCAGTGTCATTATCCCGTCCCGTCAGTGTCATTATCCTGTACCTACAGTGTCAGTGTCATTATTGTGTACCCCCAGTGTCACTGTCATTATCCTGTATCCCCAGTGTCAGTGTCATTATCCCGTCCCATCAGTGTCATTATCCTGTACCCCCAGTGTCGGTGTCATTATCCTGTACCCCCAGTGTTACTGTCATTATCCTGTACCCCGAGTGTCAGTGTCTTTATCCTGTACCCCCAGTGTCAGCATCAATATTCTCTACCCCTAGTGTCAGCGTCATTATCCTGTACCCCGAGTGTCAGCGTCATTATCCTGTACACCCAGTGTCATTATCCTGTACCCCCAGTGTCAGTGTCATTATCCTGTACCCCCAGTGTCAGCGTCATTATCCTGTACCCCCAGTGTCAGCGTCATTACCCTGTACCCCCAGTGTCAGTGTCATTATTCTGTACCCCCAGTGTCAGTGTCATTATCCTGTAACCCCAGTGTCAGTGTCATTATTCTCTACCCCTAGTGTCAGCGTCATTATCCTGTACCCTGAGTGTCAGCGTCATTATCCTGTACACCCAGTGTCAGTGTCATTATTCTGTACCACCAGTGTCAGCGTCATTATCCTGTACCCCCAGTGTCAGTGTCATTATCCTGTACCCCCAGTGTCAGTGTCATTATCCTGTACCCCCAGTTTCAGCGTCATTATTCTGTAACCCGAGTGTCTGTGTCATTATTCTGTACCGTCAGTGTCAGTGTCATTATCCTGTACCCCCCAGTGTCAGCGTCATTATTCTGTACCCCCAGTGTCAGTGTCATTATTCTGTATTCCCAGTGTCAGTGTCATTATCCTGTACCCCCAGTGTCAGTGTCATTATCCTGTACCCCCAGTGTCAGTGTCATTATCCTGTACCCCCAGTGTCAGTGATAGTATCCTGTAACCCCAGTGTCAGTGTCATTATCCTGTAACCCCAGTGTCAGTGTCATTATTCTGTATCCCCAGTGTCAGTATCCTGTACCCCCAATGTCAGTGTCATTATCCTGTACCCCCAACGTCAGTGTCATTATCCTGTACCCTCAGTGTCAGTGTCATTATCCTGTACCCCCCAGTGTCAGCGTCATTATTCTGTACCCCCAGTGTCAGCGTCATTATTCTGTATTCCCAGTGTCAGTGTCATTATCCTGTACCCCCAGTGTCAGTGTCATTATCCTGTACCCCCAGTGTCAGTGTCATTATCCTGTACCCCCAGTGTCAGTGTCATTATCCTGTACCCCCAGTGTCAGCATCATTATCCTGTACCCCCAGTGTCAGTGTCATTATCCTGTACCCCCAGTGTCAGCATCATTATTCTGTACCCCCAGTGTCAGTGTCATTATCCTGTACCCCCAGTGTCAGTGTCATTATCCTGTACCCCCTATGGCAGTTTCATTATCCTGTACCCCCAGTGTCAGCGTCATTATTCTGTAACCTGAGTGTCAGTGTCATTATCCTGTACCCCGAGTGTCAGCATCATTATTCTGTACCGTCAGTGTCAGTGTCATTATCCTGTACCCCCCAGTGTCAGCGTCATTATTCTGTACCCCCAGTGTCAGCGTCATTATTCTGTATTCCCAGTGTCAGTATCCTGTACCCCCAGTGTCAGTGTCATTATCCTGTAACCCTAGTGTCAGCTTCATTATTCTGTAACCCCAGTGTCAGTGTCATTATTCTGTATTCCCAGTATCAGTGTCATTATCCTGTACCCCCAATGTCAGTGTCATTATCCTGTACCTCCAGTGTCAGTGTCATTATCCTGTACCCCCAGTGTCAGCGTCATTATTCTGTATTCCCAGTGTCAGTGTCATTATCCTGTACCCCCAGTGTCAGTGTCATTATTCTGTACCCCCAGTGTCAGTGTCATTATCCTGTACCCCCAGTGTCAGTGTCATTATCCTGTACCCCCAGTGTCAGTGTCAGTATCCTGTACCCCCAGTGTCAGTGTCAGTATCCTGTACCCCCAGTGTCAGTGTCATTATCCTGTAACCCCAGTGTCAGCGTCATTATTCTGTATCCCCAGTGTCAGTATCCTGTACCCCCAATGTCAGTGTCATTATCCTGTACCCCCAATGTCAGTGTCATTATCCTGTACCTCCAGTGTCAGTGTCATTATCCTATACCCCCAGTGTCAGTGTCATTATCCTGTACCCCCAGTGTCAGCGTCATTATTCTGTATTCCCAGTGTCAGTGTCATTATCCTGTACCCCCAGTGTCAGTGTCATTATTCTGTACCCCCAGTGTCAGTGTCATTAAACTGTACCCCCAGTGTCAGTGTCAGTATCCTGTACCCCCAGTGTCAGTGTCAGTATCCTGTACCCCCAGTGTCAGTGTCATTATCCTGTAACCCCAGTGTCAGCGTCATTATTCTGTATCCCCAGTGTCAGTATCCTGTACCCCCAATGTCAGTGTCATTATCCTGTACCCCCAACGTCAGTGTCATTATCCTGTACCCTCAGTGTCAGTGTCATTATCCTGTACCCCCCAGTGTCAGCGTCATTATTCTGTACCCCCAGTGTCAGCGTCATTATTCTGTATTCCCAGTGTCAGTGTCATTATCCTGTACCCCCAGTGTCAGTGTCATTATCCTGTACCCCCAGTGTCAGCATCATTATTCTGTACCCCCAGTGTCAGTGTCATTATCCTGTACCCCCAGTGTCAGTGTCATTATCCTGTAACCCCAGTGTCAGCGTCATTATTCTGTACCCCCAGTGTCAGTGTCATTATCCTGTACCCCCTGTGGCAGTGTCATTATCCTGTACCCCCAGTGTCAGCGTCATTATTCTGTAACCCGAGTGTCAGTGTCATTATCCTGTACCCCGAGTGTCAGCGTCATTATTCTGTACCGTCAGTGTCATTATCCTGTACCCCCCAGTGTCAGCGTCATTATTCTGTACCCCCAGTGTCAGCGTCATTATTCTGTATTCCCAGTGTCAGTGTCATTATCCTGTACCCCTAGTGTCAGCTTCGTTATTCTGTAACCCCAGTGTCAGTGTCATTATTCTGTATTCCCAGTGTCAGTGTCATTATCCTGTACCCCCAATGTCAGTGTCATTATCCTGTACCTCCAGTGTCAGTGTCATTATCCTGTACCCCCAGTGTCAGTGTCATTATCCTGTACCCCCAGTGTCAGTGTCATTATTCTGTACCCCCAGTGTCAGTGTCATTATCCTGTACCCCCAGTGTCAGTGTCATTATCCTGTACCCCCAGTGTCAGTGTCAGTATCCTGTACCCCCAGTGTCAGCGTCATTATTCTGTATCCCCAGTGTCAGTATCCTGTACCCCCAATGTCAGTGTCATTATCCTGTACCCCCAACGTCAGTGTCATTATCCTGTACCCTCAGTGTCAGTGTCATTATCCTGTACCCCCAGTGTCAGCGTCATTATTCTGTATCCCCAGTGTCAGTATCCTGTACCCCCAATGTCAGTGTCATTATCCTGTACCCCCAATGTCAGTGTCATTATTCTGTACCTCCAGTGTCAGTGTCATTATCCTATGCCCCCAGTGTCAGTGTCATTATCCTGTACCCCCAGTGTCAGCGTCATTATTCTGTATCCCCAGTGTCAGTATCCTGTACCCCCAATGTCAGTGTCATTATCCTGTACCTCCAGTGTCAGTGTCATTATCCTCAACAGTATAAACTTCTGTGAAGCACCTGGGGGTTCAGGGTACTCACCAAACATCTAGATAAATTCCTTGTGGGGTCTATATTCCAAAATGTGGCCACATGTTGAGGAGCTTCACTGTATAGGCACCTCAGGGGCTCTCCAAATGCAACATGGCGTCCGCTATTGATTCCAGACAATTTTGCAGTCAAATGGCACGCCTTCCCTTCCGAGCCCCGCCGTGTACCCAAACAGTTGATTTCCACCACATATAAGGTATCGCCAAACTCAGGAGAAATTGCACAATAAATTTCATGATGATTTTTTCCTGTTACCCTTGTGAAAAAAAAGCTACCTGGTTGAAATAACAATTTTGTGGTAAAATTTTATTTTTTTATTTTCATGGCTCAACGTTATAAAATTCTGTGAAGCACCTGGGGGTTCAGGGTACTCACTAAACATCTAGATAAATTCCTTGAGGGGCCTAGTTTCCAAAATGGGGTCACTTGTGCGGGGTTTCTGCTGTTTAGGTACCTTAGGGGACCTCCAAATGCGACATGGTGCCCGCAATCTTTTTCAGCCAAATTTCCTTTACAAAATTCAAATATTGTTCTTTCCGTTCCAAGCCCTCCCATTTGTCCAAACAAAGGTTTCAGACCACATGTGAGGTATCACCGCGCTCATAAAAAAGTGGGTAACAAACCTTGAGGTCAAATTTTTGGAATTACCTCTTGAAAAAGTGAGAAAATTGATGCTAAAACAACATTTTTGAGAAAATTATTAAAATTTTCAATATGACAACGTAACGTTAACAAAATCTGTGAAGTACCTGTGGATCCAAATTGCTCACTATACCCCTAGATAGAAGCCTTGAGGGGTCTAGTTTCCAAAATGGCATCACTTGTGAGGGGTTTCTTCTGTTTAGGTACCTTAGCGGACCTGTAAATGCAACATGGTGCTGCCAAATTTGCTTTCCAAAATTCAAATATTGCTCCTTTTGTTCCGAGCCCTCCCATTTGTCCAAACAGAGGTTTCTGACCACATGTGGGGTATTGTCGCACTCATAAGAAAGTGGGGAACAAGTTTTGGGGTCCATTTTGTTGTGTAATTTCTTCTAAAAGTGAATAAATTTGGGTTAGAGCAACATTTTTAGGTAAAATTTAATTTTTGCTTTTTTTCATTCCACATTTCTTTTGTTCATGTGAAGCACCTGAAGGGTTAATAAACTTCTTGAATGTGGTTTTGAGTACTTTGGGGGGTGCAGTTTTTAGAATGGTGTCACTTTTGGGTATTTTCTGTCATCTAGGACTATCGAAGTCACTTCAAATGTGATGTGGTCCCTAAAAAAATTGTTTTGTAAATTTTGATGTAAAAATGAGAAATCGCTGATAAACTTTGAACTCTTCTAACTTCCTAACAAAAATTTTTTTTCCAAAATTGTGCTGATGTAAAGTAGACATGTGGGAAATGTTATTTATTAACTATTTTGTGTCACAGAAGTCTCTGGTTTAACGGTATAAAAATTAAAAAGTTGAAAATTGCTAAATTTTCAAAATTTTTGCCAAAATTCAATTTTTTTCATAAATGAACGCAAAAAATATTATCCTAAATTTGGTACTAACATGACGTCCAATATGTGATGAAAAAACAATCTCAGAATCACCGGGATCCGCTGAAGCGTTCCAGAGTTATAACCTCATGAATTGACACTTGTCAGAATTGCAAAATTTGGTCTGGTCATTAAGGTGAAAATTAGCTCCGTCACTAAGGGGTTAAACATATAATAGCAATTTATATTTTCGCTTGCTTTTTCCCACACCTTAGTCAGCAGCCGCTATCATCGTGACTAATGACCATAAAATTGGATGGAGAGCGGCAGCATCTCGCTTTATGTACATACACATTATTTTATATCCTAAAACCAAAGCAATTACCGCGAGAAACCTGAATTATCTGCCGCCGCCGTCACACACAGCCGTCACCATTACACTGCCGTAACAGGCGGAGCATGTAATCAGCAGCATTACACCTCCTGTACACGGCCACTATTACATCTTATCTCTTATATCACTGGAGGAATGGGACACGGCTCATCCTGCACCAAGAGGAGAGCGGACAACACCTCCGAGTGCAGACAGTAAAGAGACCAGCCGAGAGAAAGACACATACAGCAGCACTTCCACTCAGTAAATTACCTTTATGGGAGTTTCCCTATTCAATGTCTGAAAATTCACATAAATCATCCTACACTGATACTGAGTTACATCCTACATTATACTCCAGAGCTACACTCACTATTCTGCAGGTGCAGTCACTGTGTACATACATTATTTATCCTGTACTGATCCTGAGTTACATCCTACATTATACTCCAGAGCTGAACTCACTATTCTGCTGGTGCATTCACTGTGTACATACATTACCTATCCTGTACTGATCCTGAGTCACATCCTGTATTATACTCCAGAGCTGCACTCACTATTCTGTTGGTGCAGTCACTGTGTACATACATTACATTAGTTTTCCTGTACTGATCCTGAGTTACGATATAGGAAAAAGAAGTCCAGCGCAGTGCTCAGGATGTATACTGTTATGATCCGGAACCATGGAAGATCACCACAAATCATTGGCAAAAAGGTGACAAGAGCATTGGCAACTAATCTGGCCGCCATCCCCTTACTAACCAACACAACTAGAAGTAGCCGAGGGGTGAACTAACATCCTGTGCACCGTGAACCCAGCCGGAGAACTAACTATCCTAAAGGTAGGAAAGATGAATAACTCTCTGCCTCAGAAAATAGACAAGAATAGCAAGCCCCCCACATTCAAAGACTGCGGTGATATAGGAAAAACACAATACACAGGTAGATGACAGGATTAGCAAAAGGTGAGGCCCCCGCTGACTAAAATAGGAAAAGACAGGAAAGGGACTGATGGTAGCCAGAGAAAAACCCTGCAAAATACCAACTTCCTAATAGTACAAAAAGGCCCTCAGATCGCTCGATCTGAACTCCGTCCTATACCAGGTGCCCTTGTCATACCAATGAACAGAAAACAAGAATTATAACAAATTCAACAAGCCATAAACACATGGACCCAAAGGAGCTATACTCCACACAGAACTGCAGGGAGTTCCTCAACAATCCACTGAGGGGGAAAATCCCTGGAAGGAAATAAACTGAAACCAACCACAACAAATGACAAACCCAGATAAGCAAAAGAACCAGGCAATAAATAAAGAGCAAGAACTTATCTGGAGTGGATGTGATGTAGAGCAGGATTAAGCAGGCTGGAGATACAAAGAACAACTGACATCCGGCAACAGCCTGCAATCAGACCAGGACTTAAATAAGCAGAGAGTTAGGAAAGGAAACACCCACTGCACAACACACCTGGTCTCTGTCCAAACCCTCCCTGGCCACCAGAGGGAGCCTCCCAGCAGCCAAGACATAACTAACATTCACAACAGTATACTTTAAAATCATCAATATTTATTTGTGAAATCCAATAAAAGCCATAAAGTGTAAAGCGGTCAGCAAAAAATACAGGGGATACAGTTATGGAGACCCCACAGAACTACGTGTTTCGACACATAGTCATACTCATGTTCAAGTGAGGAAAGAATGTCGGTTTCCTAAATGGTGTAGCACACACCCTCCATAATTGCTTACACATGTGAGTTACCTACATGGGTTCCATATACATAGTAAATGGTTGCAATGCAGTTTTGTAAATAAAATCAAGAGGAGGTGAAAAGGAAAAATAATAGTGATTTAAGATAATAATAAAATCACATGTTGCTATACATGTATATATTAATATTCTATACGTGCATTAGTTGTATATTCAGTATCAATATTCTATATGACATATTAATGAATTTAGGAATACAATCACAATATCCATAGTATAGTCATTAATATAGGAAGACTTTATAAAATCGAATAAATGCACGTTTAATCTGATCCTGATTCCCATTTTAAATATATATATCAATATATGATCATCAATCGTGGAGGATTATTTTTATTCATTATTGGCAAACAATATATTGTCTAAATAGGTGGTTTTCCCATTTCATTAATAATATGCACTAGTAATTTTAATCTATCTTTTTATAAAGTTGTTTTAAGTTTATATAGAAAAAAGAAAACATTTTTTGCAATATCACATTTAATCGTGGGTTTGGGTTCAAATTAATATAAATTCATACAAGATCTATCTAATGAGCTACACTAAAAATTTTCTGTATCAGACATTCTTAGTTTAATTATCTATCCCCTATTTTTATTTAAAATTGTCATGTCATAATTTCACTAATGTTCATACATTTTTTCATAAACTACACTATGAAAATTAGATAAGACAATATAAGTTTAATAATCATTCCCCTATTCTATCAAAACTAATATGGTCATGTCAAAAATTTTCACCTTATATTCATCAATTTATTTTGGGGAAGGGATCCTGGAAGTGTAGTATAAAAAATGTCATAATGGTTCACACATAGTGCCAATATTAATAATGTTGTAGGTCGCTGTGTAGATCTGCAGATCCACATAGATCTCAAGGGGTAGATTTAAGTTTCATTTAACAATAGCTTTTACCACATAAGTATCTAAGAGTGTAGCCTTCCATCCACCCGAATGGAATAATTATCCAACCAGGTGAATAAAAAACTCCATCACTTGCAAATGGAAGCGCAGTAAGGGATGTCCATAGCTGCATGGATTAATAGTGCAGGATGAGATCCTGACGGTTATTCATACCAAACGGTATTCTAGTCTCCAGGGTGTGGATCCAGTATATTTCTCTATTAAGGAGTTTCCTCCTATAATCTCCTCCCCGTGTAGGTCTATAAACTTTTTCTATACCTAAGAATTTAAAGCTGCGGACATCACCTCCATGCACTGTCTGGAAGTGTCTGGACGCAGCTGAGATAGAGACAGCCTGGAAATGAATCGCATCTGAAAGATGCCGTCTTATTCTAGTTTTAAGAGGTCCTGTTGTACATCCCGTATACTGAAGATGACAAGTAGTGCATGTTGAGGAGAGCCATAAAATGAAATACTTAATTAACCTCTGGACATAGAGCATTGTGGGAAATATGTCGATTTGCCTTACATAATTCAGCTCTCAGATCATACACATGACACAGATATAAAGATGGCTGCCATTTCCTGTTCACCACACCTTGCTTGGAATGCAGGGAATGAAAGAAGATACCATATAAGGGAAGACCCCTGGTCAAGCCAGAAGACATCACAGACCAAACCATCAGCATGGATGCACCAGATGACGTCCCTCCCATCATCATGGTTTCATCCACTGAAGTCAGACGCACCCATCAACAGCAACACGGATCTCCCCATTGGCTAGCCCATGAACTGTCCCACTAAATGGGCATATCTGAACTTGTGTATGCCCCTAGCCTATAATAAGAGGACGCATGTTCCTTCTCTGACTGTTTTGGTGCCATCTTTACTGTGACCAAGAAGAGACTTCATATCCGACTGTGTCTGGTGTGAATTCTTTTATGCATGCACTTGGTATATACCAATTCGGCCAGGCAGTAGGCAACTAGTGATCTCTGGTTAAGAGTTCACCTTAACATTATTGGCGCCCAACGTGGGGCCAGTATAGGAGAAACTCTACAATCTTGAGGACCGGCGATTGGAATGGCAGGACGTGCTGGATACCCTGATCCAAGAGTCTGATCAGCTCTTTATACGAGAACATTGTAAGTCTGCTGATTTTTATAATCTGAAGTCTTACTCGTGTGTCTCAGGGTATGTGGCACTGATTGCCTGACCGTGTCCGGTTTTTGCGATCTCTGTGACGGCAGAAGAGTTTCTCCACTGCTGGCCATATTTAATTGCGGAAGAACCGTCACATATTCAGTTGCCTGCTGCCTGTTGTGTGTATGCTCAATGTGGTATGGTTTTTGGTTGTTGCCTGTCATATGTTTTGCGGTTCTGGTGGAGATTTAAATAGAGTTGTGGCTCGAGGCCTAGAGTGAATGACTCGGCAAGAGGCCTAGAGATAAAGCACAGGTTTTAATTGGTCAGGTTAGGCACGTGTTTTTCACGGGCTCTCAAATTTGTTGATATGGTGAAGGATATTGTCTGTGGTATAGCATACGGTTGTCGCCTGTGGTACAGTTTATGGCTCTGTGAGGAAATACGTGGGACTGCTGGTACGTGGTAATCTTGGGGCCTAGCGCAGTGTAGCGTGGAATGGCTGGTACGGATACCATTGGGGCATAGCGTTTAAGTTGCACATTGTGGCTGGTACGTGGTAGTCTTGGGGCCTAACGCTGGACGTGAAATGGCTACTACGGATACCATTGGGGCTTAGCGCAAGTTTGGCTGATACTAGGTGGTTTTTTATTAGGCTAGTTATAAGTCCTCCAGGAGAGGCGAATCGGCCGGTATAGACACCTTGTAGTCAGGGGTGATACTAGGTGTTTTTTTATTAGGCTAGTTATAAGTCCTTCAAGAGAGGCGAATCGGCCGGTATAGACACCTTGTAGTCAGGGGTGATACTAGGTGTTTTTTTATTAAGCTAGTTATAAGTCCTCCAAGAGAGGCGAATCGGCCGGTATAGACACCTTGTAGTCAGGGGTGATACTAGGTGTTTTTTTATTAAGCTAGTTATAAGTCCTCCAAGAGAGGCGAATCGGCCGGTATAGACACCTTGTAGTCAGGGGTGATACTAGGTATTTTTTTGTATGTTACGGAACGCAGAAATCAGACAGGGACCACGTGGCAGTATAAGGAAGGATTTGGAAGTGTGTGCTGCAAACTGCAGGTTTTCTTTAGTGTTTCAGTTATTTGTCATCTCCCCCGTCTTTTTGTTTGTCTGTTTTTATCTGGAATGCATAGAGAAAGATTGCTTGTTTGGTGTTGTTTATCTTGAGAGAAAGATGGAGAAATTGATGAAGTTGTGTGTGTGTGTGTGTGTATAAATAAATATGTATAAGTACAAACTATAGAAAATGGGGAGACAGAGTTTGAGCAGATGTGAGGTCAGTTTTCCCTTTTCTCTGCCACATGTTCCTACAGATTTTAAAATGGTGGATGAAGCACATGGCTGAGGCATGATTGAGACAAAGACAGAGTGAGTCGGGGGATGTGCAATGGATTGGATGGAGTACTATATACTTAGACAGAAACATGAGTGTTTTTAACTGTAGTTGGATCAGGACTGTAGATATCTGAATGTGTGTATATGATATATATAAATGTATGTGTGGTGTGTATGAATAAAATCTAGACTATGGAATATAGGGGGAAATAGTTTAAAAAAAAAAAAAAAAAAAGTTTACCTTCCCCCCCCACATGATGCTGCAATCCCAACAAAGAAGGAAGTCACGTGCTGTGGAGCCATTTTCTATAGGCCTCAGTGGAGCTGACAAAACTGCAGCCACTGAATAACATGAAGTGTTAGTAAAAGTTTATAGTACTAAAAGATGGAATATTGAATGATTGGGTAGTTGTGGAAGACACTTAATATAGATCCAGTGTGCAGGTTGGATTCAGTCAGGACAGTCAAAAGGAACAATATCTTATTAATTAATAAGCAATAAAAGAATAAGAGAAAAACCTTAAAATAAACATACCTTAAAATAGATCTGATGAAAATAAATAAATATTCCAGTTATGGATCTGATAGATTGATCCTGAGAGTTGAATGTTTTAAAAAAATAAATAGATAAATATATCCATGGGATATCCATGTCTTGCAGAAAGGAAAATAAATAAATAAATAATAATAAAAAAATCCAACAGAAGGAGGGAAATATCACTCGTGTCCAGGGAAAATGAACAGTGTGCTTTTGGCTTTTGGGGGAAGTAGCAACTTTTAGAAAAAAAAACAAAACCTGCAGTGCAGGCTTTTCATCTCACCTTCGATCTATTGTGAGAGCAGCGTAAGAGAAAAAAAAAAAAAAAAAAAAAAAAAGGGGCTTCCTGCATTTACTTCTTTGCAAATTATATTGGAAAAAGGTCATTGACAATAGTTTTATTTTACTAATTTTATCCCAAAGAAATAAAAGTTAACTGTGGACATGTTTAGATTCATTGATAGCTTTTCAAGCATAGAAGTCTGTTAGATAATTTTTCTATGGCAAATCAACATTTTGTTTTCCCACATGGCCAGTTTATTTGTTCTAGATTCTTTTATCCCTTCAAGTTATAGGACAGTATAACAGAGATGCTGATAATCTCCTCAATGTTTCAAATATGAACACCTCTACATCCAATATCTAGAGGTTGTGCTACGTTGTTATTATTATAGTTATTATTATTATTATTATTAATAATAATCATAATAATAATAATTTATTAATAATTACAATAATTTGATTTAAGTAATGTGGATGATTTATGGAATTCTGTGTTTTACATTTAATGTATTGAATAATCTGCTTTCTTTTTATAGAAAGAATGATTGCAATGCAGTTTTCTGTGGTCCAAGCAAAGGTTATAAAAGCCATTGAAAGGGTTTTCCATTATTAAGTTACAGATAAAAACAATATTTCTGGTGTTACCGATTAGGTACAATCTATACAATGTGACTTTTATGCCTAAATGTAGAGCTCCGGGGCCACACAGTTTTTGAATCTAATTATGCTTTGGATAATAGATTCAAAAAGGGGGGGAAAGATGATGTGGAAAAATCACGTATTATTTAAGGTTTTAATTTGTTTATCGATTGAGTTTTTCTATTAAGTTGTCTTTATATTTTTATCTATAAGGAGGATACAGCAGACAGACATATATCTCATGATTGCTCTGATGTAACAAGAATTGTCAGGTTTTGAACATGTCTCAGATGAGCCCATTGCTAATGCAGATTTTGAGTTTTTCCGTAGATGGATCCAGATACCAAGATGATGGTTGATTCTGCACTGGATATGCTGAGGTTACGCAACATGAGGTAATAAAAATCAAACCACTCCCATAGGAGAACGAGTTGAAGATTTGCGATCACTGTGGTTTGTAGAGCGGAAAGGGGTAAGATAGTCAAAATGTGGATATAGGCAGCAGCCGGAGGAGATGCTCGCACAGGTGCACAACAAAGAAGAATGGGCCTAGAGTTGAGAGTCCAATGCAGACCAGTACCTCGGTGGCTCCTGTCACGTCGTCCGTGACATTGGTCACTCCTTGTGTTCTTAAATCCTTACAGGAACAAGCGATTCAGCAAGGAACGGAGTGTGAGACGCAGGGAGCCAGTGACTGAGGAAGGTCTGTGGATAAAGGGCGGTAAGCTTTCTCTGCCGTGAGCGTTCTACTCAATAATGGCCCAGGTAACCCATGTGACAAAGGTGTTGGGATGGACAAGATATGGGCGGCACCACTGCTCAGTACCCAGGTGGCCAGACACATCCAGTCTAGTAAGACGTGTGCCTATTAAAGAAGTTATCCAGTTACCAAAACTGATTTTTTTTTTCTGATAAATCTTGCTAATATGTGCCCCTCAACACATCTATTATGTTTTTTCAGCAAAATTACCTTTTATTGTGCACTAGCAGCACATGCTCATTGCTGGCTCCAGCTCTGATGGGGTTAATCTCTCCTCTGACTTCCTGTGTTCAGTTCCTACAAGTTCCAGAATTCTTTGTGACTCTAGGGCGGTGTCTAGCTTATCTAACACACCCATTGTGTCTAATACACCCACTCTGCTCTCCACCCAAACCCTCCTCCCTGCCTCTTCCCAGTGGATGTGCACTGAGAGAAATCACAGAGACAGCAGCAGCTCTGCACAGCCAGGGGAAGAAAGTGTGTGTGCGCGTATATACAGTGTATGTGTATGTGTGCGCGTATATACAGTGTGTGTGTATGTGTGCGCGTATATACAGTGTGTGTGTATGTGTCTGCTTTACCTTGGCTGGTGATCCAATTTTTGGGGACCCCGTGTTTTTTGTTTTAAATTATTTATTTAATTTAAAATAACAGCGTGGGGTGCCCTCTGTTTTGGATTACCAGCCAAGGTGAAGCTGCCAGCTGTGGTTTGCAGGCTGCAGCCGTTTGCTTTACCCTAGCTGGCTACAAAAGATAGGGGGACCGCATGTCATTTTTTTTTATTATTTATTTATTTTTTGGCTAAATACAAGGCTAAGCACCCCTTAGAGCCACATGAAAGTCACAAAAGGGTGCCAGCTTAGAATATGCAGGGGGTAAGACATTATATATGTATTTCTTATCTATCTATCTATCTATCTATCCATTCATTCATCCCTCTGTCTCTATATCTATCTATTCATCTCTATATCTACTCATCTATTTATCTTTCTTGCTGCTTCCGTTTTTTGCGGTCCGCAAAAAAAACGGAAGGCACGCAGATGTCACACGGATGCCACTAGGATGCATCCGTGAAAAAAAGGACCGTTTTTTGTGGCCCGCAAAAACGGAACGGTCATGTGAATGTAGCCTTAACAGCAGTCGCTGCCTGCTGCCGGTCACATGTGACCGTGTGCGGGCTGTGTGTACAGGAGTTCAGCTGAGTTCAGATCAGCTGACTCAAGTGTCGGCCGATCAGGCTGGGGCCACACGGGGATTACTGCGATCCCCTCGCATTACACTCGGCTCACGCTCAGTACAGCAGAGCTGAGTGTCATGCGTGTGTCCCTGTGACTGAGGTCCAACTGTGCGAGCAGACCTCAGCTGCGGGGGCGGTTCGCCACTCGAGGGGTGGGCCAGCACTGAGGAGGGGTGGGAGGGATTTCTCTCCCTCTCTCCTCCGTAATCCACCGATGTACCGCAAGTGCAGTGCGATTTTTCTCTCACCACATACACTTGAATGGGTAAAAGAGAGAGTCTTGCATTACAGTGGCAGCATGCTGCAATTGTTTTCTCGGTCCAATTAGGGCGGAGAAAATAATCGCTCATGTGTGCTGACACACAGGCTAATATTGGTCCGAGTGGAATGCGATGTTTGATCGCACTCCACTCGCACTGTTTTTCTCGCCGTGTGGCTTAGACCTTACTTGTTCTATGTCCCCCTGCATCCATCGCAGCGTGTGCAGGCTGGAGTTCAGCTGAGTTCAGATCAGCTGACTCCAGTGCTGGAGTGAACTCCGCTGACCTCACAGCCCGTACACGCTGCAATGGATGCAGGGGGACACAGAACAAGTAATCGTCCGACACTGGAGTCATCTGATTACTTGGGATGAATTGAGCAGTAAAATGCTCTGGTGCTCGATGGGCGAAGCCCATGTCGATTTTTTTTTTTTTTAAAAAATCATTAAAAATAAAAAAAAAAATCACATTGTTTGTGGGCTCCCGCTGCATTTTCTATTGTTAAGGGTAACCCAAGCAGCTACTGGCTGCTAACCACCGCTGCTTGGTGTTACTTTCACTGGCAATAGAAATCCAGGGAAGCATTTTTTTTTTATAAAGGTTTTTGCCTGAAAACTTTTTTAAAAAAATGACGTGGGCTTAGCCATATTTTTGTATGCTAGCCAGGTACAGCAGGCAGCTACGGGCTGCCCCCAACCCCCAGCTGCCTATTTGTACCCGGCTGGAAACCAAAAATATAGAGAAGCCCTTTTTTTTTTTTTTTTATTTCATGAATTTCATGAAATAATTAAAAAAAAAAAAATGACATGGGCTTTGCCGAATTTTTGAGTCCAGCCAGATACAACTAGGCAGCTGGGGATTGGAATCCGCAGTGAAGGGTGCCCAAACTTTCTGGGTTCCCCACTGCGAATTGCAGTCCACAGCCGCCCCAGAAAATGGCGCTTTCATAGAAGCGCCATCTTCTGGCGCTGTATCCAACTCTTCCAGTGGCCCTGGTGGCAGGTGGCACGCTGGGTAATAAGGGGTTAATACCAGCTATGTTTTACCAGCTGGTATAAAGCCCGAGATTCTTAATGTCAGGCCAAGTTTGACCTGGCCATTAAGAATCTCCAATAAAGGGTTTAAAAAAAAAAAAAGACCACACAGAGCAAAATATTTTATTAGAAATAAATACACAGACACAGTAGGGACTCCATGTTTATTACTCCCTCTCACCCCTCCACGATGGAGAGATTTCTGTACTGACCATGCCAGGAGAGAGCGAGGGAAAAGAGAGAGAGAGCGAGGGGGGGAGGAAAAGAAAGCGAGGGGGGGAGGAAAAGAGAGCGAGGGGGGGAGGAAAAGAGAGCGGGGGGGAGGAAAAGAGAGCGCGGGGGGGAGGAAAAGAGAGCGAGGGGGGAGGAAAAGAGAGCGCGGGGGGAGGAAAAGAGAGCGCGGGGGGGAGGAAAAGAGAGCGCGGGGGGGAGGAAAAGAGAGCGCGGGGGGAGGAAAAGAGAGCGCGGGGGGAGGAAAAGAGAGCGCGGGGGGAGGAAAAGAGAGCGCGGGGGGAGGAAAAGAGAGTGAGGGGCGGAGGAAAAGAGAGCGAGGGGCGGAGGAAAAGAGAGCGAGGGGGAGGAAAAGAGAGCGAGGGGGAGGGAAAGAGAGCGCGGGGGGAGGAAAAGAGAGCGCGGGGGGAGGAAAAGTGAGCGCGGTGGGGAGGAAAAGAGAGCGAGGGGGGAAGAGAGCGAGGGAAAAGAGAGGGGAGAGGAGAGAGGGATAAGAGGGGGGCAGAGAAGAGGGGGAAGAGGGGAGGGGGAGAAGAGTGGGGGGAGAGAAGAGAGTGAGGAAAGAACGGGGGGGCAGAGGTGCTCTGTCACCAACTGTCTCCACTCTGTGACTTGTGGTGCAGGTGACAGAGTGCAGACAGTTTGTCCCATGCAGCAGGACAGATGGCAGAGCACAGCGGTGACATGCCTGTCAGTGTCTTGCTGCTGGGAGGAGCAGATGATCACACTGCCCGACACCGGCCGCTCTCCTGACATCGCAGCAGAGCGGGCGGGTGGACAGTGTGAGCACATACTTATGTGCAGGGGGGGATTCAGCTGAAGAACCCCCTCTGTACTGCACACTGGCGCCCCGTGCCTCACCATCTGCAGGACGCCGGCTCCACACTGACGTCCTCCGGCTCCTCCCCTCGATGCTGGGCTGTGATGTGCGGTAGTTACCGCCCACAGCCCTGTCACTCAATCTGAGTGGTGCCAGCCTCCTCTGACGTACCCGACGAGTTTGAGAGCCCGGAAATGCCGGGACGTCAGAGGATGCTGGCGGCCACAGCTCCAGGGGGTCATGTGACAGGCACTGAGCGTGCAGGATAGCGCCGCTCAGTGCCAGAAATGGAAACAGAAGCCAATGGAGAAAACGCCTAGAAAGGTAAGTAGAACTCCTACAGAAAATAAAAAAATGGGTGAACCACCCCTTTAAGGTAGAAAAAAAACTGTAAAGACCTCGTAGAAACACCCCCCTCATCCGCTCTACTGCTCCGGTGATTGCAGATTAGTCATATACATCTACCATGAGTAGGTTTATATGAGTTTTGTGCGTGTTGAGTGAATTTCTTTTCAGGCCTGCTCTGAAACATATCCAGTGTGGAAAACGTTACTGCTGAAAAACTCATGGTGCTGGTGGTATGTAAAGATGGAGTTCCTAAAAAGCGGTAAAAGAACATATTCTATAGCAGAGGTCACTATAGAGATCAGTACCTGATGAACCCCTGTCTGCCGTTGTGAAGAAGGGAGAAACGCGTTGGGCTTCTTTCAGGCTAAATGTCTGACCAATATGCGTTTATTTTATTAGCCTGAGTGTGAATTGGACAGTGGAGGGCCTGTGATTGGACGAGATCTCCTCATGACTTTACCTGGCCTTATTATTATATTTATACAGTGTATAACATGTGAGATATTTAATTTATTTTAGGGTTTGGTTCTTGAATTTGCTGTATCATATTGATTTAAGCTACCAAACAGCTATGTAAATACAGAGTGTGAATATGTAATCTTTGGGAATGAATTGGATATATATAATTGCATATTGACGCCTCTTTATCCCCTGTATCTCACGGTTTCTATATTCCCTCACTGACATTAGCAGCACGTATTAGCTTAGCAGTGTAGGGATAGGGAGGGCGAGCCGTCGGTGAGCGGGGGCACCAATTCGCCTTATAGGGTGCCGACCTCCGCTGCGAGGTAGGGAGAGTTTAGGGCTATTGCCCCAATCCCTGCCCCTCCTTTATTGGAATATTTAATTGTGTCTATAGTCACATGGGTGTATGTTGTGTGGAATTTTAATGATTATAACATAAACATGTAACGATCCACAAGATAATGGTGGACGCTGCAAATCATGTAACAAATGTTCGTTTTCCTTAATAATTAGATCTTTTTGGTTTAGTACCTAGAACGTGATTATATTTCTCACAGATACTGCAGATACAGTGTGATATCCTGACCAGTGATGTACGAGCCGTATACAACTGCCTGTATAGTGTGTTAAATATGTGTATCCTCCAATTCCAGATCCTAAATCAGTGTCAGGAGCACGTGGTCTCCAGCCAGGAGACTGGGTGATCCTAAAAAGACAAGTCAGAATGATCCCTGAGTCAGAATCAGGTGGACCGATCCAGCTTATCCCAACCACAGCAACTTCCATGAAGCTTGAGGGAAAACCCATCTGGAGACAACAACCACTGTAAAGAGTCCATCGTACCAGCAGAATGAGGGTCACAACACACATAGTGCTGGATTATCTCACATAGAACCTTATGGAGAATTTCTAGATTGGGGATGAAACATGGGAAATAACCATAAGGGAACAATGGGTACAGGAACATCATACAAATAAGGGCTCATGGTGGGAAAAACATTATCTGACCTGAAACAATCAATTATTTTAAGGGTTTAAGTGACTTTTTAAGGATAACATACCCTTGTAGGTAACTGGTATTGTTTTATTTGTTGGTATTTGAAGCCGTAAAAGTGCTACTCTGTGTTACTGAAGGTAATCGGATCCATGTGTAAGGGAAATCTTGTTAAAGGCCTCCTGGTGGTAGATTATAGACCCGAGACAAGAAGAGATCCATTAGTGTTGTGATACAATCAGGTGTATTCGGGTAGAAAAGTCTCGAAGACGCGGACAGCACTCGGATATTGACTGAGAATCAGTCTTTCAGAAACAGTAATGCTAAAAGCTGCAGCATAACAGTAAGAAGCTTATTCTTACAATTGCCTTACTCTTTCTAATCGATTAATCTCAAATTCTGAGTAAGCTCTTCAGCATTAAATAAATCTGTTCTAGTTACCTGTGCCTCTGTGAACTGTGTGTGCGGGATGTGATCAACTCTCTGATCAGCAGTCTGTACCAGCGGGGGCAAAAGCTTAGCATTGCTTGTATAGCAGATAGAAAAATGAAAAAAGGTTGCAGTTAAAGCATTAGAGCTGATGTGTTAGAGGACCACGGTAGGGTCAGAAGGTTAATAAAGTATTTAGGGGGGACTGTTGAGGAGAGCCATAAAATGAAATACTTAATTAACCTCTGGACATAGAGCATTGTGGGAAATATGTCGATTTGCCTTACATAATTCAGCTCTCAGATCATACACATGACACAGATATAAAGATGGCTGCCATTTCCTGTTCACCACACCTTGCTTGGAATGCAGGGAATGAAACAAGATACCATATAAGGGAAGACCCCTTGTCAAGCCAGAAGACATCACAGACCAAACCATCAGCATGGATGCACCAGATGATGTCCCTCCCATCATCATGGTTTCATCCACTGAAGTCAGACGCACCCATCAACAGCAACACGGATCTCCCCATTGGCTAGCCCATGAACTGTCCCACTAAATGGGCATATCTGAACTTGTGTACGCCCCTAGCCTATATCAAGAGGACGCATGTTCCTTCTCTGTCTGTTTTGGTGCCATCTTTACTGTGACCAAGAAGAGACTTCATATCCGACTGTGTCTGGTGTGAATTCTTTTATGCATGCACTTGGTATATACCAATTCGGCCAGGCAGTAGGCAACTAGTGATCTCTGGTTAAGAGTTCACCTTAACAGTGCATATGATAAGGTAGACAACATGATCTGTATTACAGTTAATAAATTCCTTAATATTAAACTCTTTGCAGTTTTTATTTGATTGGAAGGTGCGACATTTTAATGCATAATTACAGGCTTTGCATTTAGTGGCTTCACATCTAAAAAAATCCCCTTAGATCTAACCAGCAACCACTATTATGTTTATTATTTTTAGTACTAGTAAAACAGCTGGGAGATAGGAGATTACCAAGTCTAGGTGCTTTTCTCGCTATATATCCTATTCCTTCTTGTATTATATTTTTTAATTTTGGATCCTCATTTAACATAGGTAGATATTTTTTTATAATGTTAATAATCTGTGGAAACTGGTTACTATAATTTGTTACAAAACTAATATTGTTATGATAGTTCTTAATATTTTTGTTTTTGAATAGTAAATCCTTCCTGTCCATTTTTCTCACTATATTTTTTGCTCTATTTAAAATCCAGCTATGATATCCCCTATTGGCCAATCGGGTACAGACATTATTTTCTTCAATCATGTAATCCTTATGTTCAGTGCAGTTTCTCTTAGTACGAATCAGTTCTCCAACTGGTATATTAATTTTAGTATGAAATGTATGGCAAGAATTAGCCGTTAAAATAGAATTGCAAGCAGTCGGTTTTCTGTATGGAGTTACAACCAAATGGTTAGTACTATCCACTGATAAAGTTATATCCAAAAAATTTATACTAGTATCATGGGTTTCTGTTGTAAATTTTAGATTAAATTCATTTGAATTAAGGCTAAGTTCACACTTCTGTTGTTTTTAATCCGTCAGCAACGGATCAGTTGTTTTTTAGATGTCAACTGATGCAACTGATGTGTTTTTCACAGGATTCCTTTCACAGGATTCCTGTGAAAAAACTGATCAGTTGCGTCCGTTACATCCGCTGTGCATCCGTTTTTTGACGGATCAGTCATGATCCGTTTGTGTTTGGGACAGCCCAGTGGGCGTGCCAAACATGCTGGGCATGCTCAGTAGAGCATGGCGGAATCCAGCGCTGGATTCCGTCGTAAGACGGATTACGACGGAATCCAGCACCATAGACATTCATTGCAAGTGTGGCGGATGGTGACGGATTCCTGCGCGGCGCGTTAATTTTGACGGCCCGAAAAAACGTTACATTCTGCGTTGCTCCCCGCTCGGCGGTCAGTCAAAAACGACGGACCGCGACGCAGCGGATGCAACGCAGGGTCATCAGTCGCAATCCGTCACTAATAGAAGTCTATGGGGAAATACAGGATTCCTGCAAAACATTTTGCAGGATTCCGTAATTCCTCAAGGCTACGGATTGTGACTGATGCAAAACAACTGAAGTGTGAACTTAGCCTTAAGATAGTTGGAGAAATCCGTGATTGCATGCGGTTCACCAACCCAAATCAGCAGCATGTCATCCAGGTATCTGCCATACCATAGAATGCTGCCGCTGAATGGTGTCACTGTACAGAAATTCTAACTCCCACCTCGCCATGACTATATTAGCCAGCGAGGGGGAGAAACGAGCTCCCATACTAACACCTCTGCGTTGTAAATAGTATTGGTTGTCAAATGAGAAATAATTATGCTGTAAGAGAAACTGCACTGCCATCAATATAAAATCTTTAAGTTCTGTTTCATAATTGCTGAATCTGTCCAGATGTTGAGACAACGATCTTATTGCTACATTATGTGGGATTGAGGGATATAATGAGACCACATCGCATGAGAGCCACCGGTAATGTTGTTTCCATTGAAAATGATCTAATGCCTTTACTATTTCTTTTGTATCTTTAATAAATCCTGGTATGTTATAAACAAGGGGCTGTAAGAACTGGTCTACCCAGCCTCCGAGTTTTTCCCCCAGAGACCCAATCCAAGAGACAATGGGTCTGAGGGGGGGAGGAAAGATATTTTTATGAATTTTTGGTAGCGAATGGTAAATGGGTACCACTGGAAACACAGCACAACAAATAAACACTTTTTGTCTGCTACTTGGCAAAAACCATGTGCGCTATACTAAATCGAATGCGCTGAATCCAAATCTGAAGTTAGTTTTTTTGTAGCACGTCAGGATATTAAGTTATTCCAATTTTTGTGAAAATTAAAATAAGCAATTAATAAAGATACAGAATCGTTATGTCCCACAGTTTCACAACATGTATTATCATTTTTATTGAAAAAGAAGTATAGGTAAATAAACAAAAAAAAAAAACTTTATTGAACACTGTCCAACCGTTGTCTGTAAATCTGGTGTCAGCACTCCCTATATATAGCCATAACTGGTTAATGCTGACATCAGCTCCCAGACATGTCTGGACATGTCTGGATAGGTCCTACATATAGCCATAACTGGTTAGTGCTGATATCAGCTCCCATACCTGTCTGGACATGCCCGGAATATCTTCAACAATGCCTGAATAGGCGTATGGCCTTTTCTAAGTATAACTCAAAATCTGGACGTGCTGTGCAAATTCTGAGTTCATATTTGGAATCAGCATGTTCAAATTAGTAAAGAACACATGTTTTACCGTCAGTAGCAAAAACATTGTTGTGCTGTGAAATGGTACAAATAAATTGTCTTTTGTTCTCTCATCGATGGCTCCCATGCCGATTCCCTCCTCTAAAATCTTCAAAAAAAGGTTATTATAATGGTCAGTGGGATTGTTATGTAACTCCATATATGTATCCCTATCTTGAAGATCAAGTAAATTCAATTTTTTATACAAACCACTGTCCAGCAGGACAATTGCCCCCCCTTTATCTGCTTGTCAAATGACAAGTTCTGTATTATGTAACAATTCAGACAATGCGGTTCTTTCTCCTTGTGTCATATTATCTCGATGTGGGGCAATCGTCCTGCTGAGTTCAGTGAGATCATGCACAAATGGAAATTATCCAATACACTAGGTCTGGAGTGCACTGGATAATAACTTTTGGTTAGGTAATACTATTTTAGACCTGATATCATTAGAATTTAAATCCTGATTATATTCAGATTGAAGCAAACGAAGTTCCATAGTAGCCTTTTGTTCACAAAAAAGTGGAAAGTCACTCTCCGTATATGGGGTAACAGATGGTGGAATATCTTGTAAAGAATCCTCCTTATCTTGGTAGAAGTGTCGTTTCAATGTTATATTCCTTGCAAATTTATTCAAGTCCAAAATGATATTAAAAACATCAAAATTGGTATTAGGGCAAAATCCCAAGCCTTTGCGCAGTAATGAGATACGGTTTTCTGAAAGAATATATGGTGACAGGTTCCAAACTGGTAAATTTAATGACTCTGATTGTAGTTTCGGGCTCCTTTGATGTTTTCTGCCTGCCCATCTTTGTCGTTTTTTGACGGTCCATTTTTGTAGTAGTGAAAAGTGTGAAAGGTAAAGATTTTTGACATGACCATATTAAATTTCACCTTTCACATATCAATCAGATGACTGCAGAACAATGCGTTTCGACGCCTCAGGTCTTAATCATGTTCAGAACATGATTAAGACCTGAGGCGTTGAAACGCGTTGTTCTGCAGTCATCCGACTGATATGCTGTACCTGCTGGAATTTTAATATGCATTGGCACAATAAAAGGGATTTTTAATTTTCCATTCCTGGCACTGGAACTCATTTTCTATTCTACTATTGATTGACTGCCAAGTCAAATCCATGCGCAGGATCTGGATCACACCAGCAAGGCAGTACGGTGAGCTGGATTACCCCTTTCCTTCTCATTCAAAGAGTTTTCTTTATTTTCAGGACTCTGAAAATTGTAGATTCACATTGAAGGCATCAAAACTATGAATTAACACATGTGGAATGAGATACTTAAAGTGTGAAACAACTGAAAATATGTCTTATATTCTAGGTTCTTCAAAGTAGCCACCTTTTGCTTTGATTACTACTTTGCACACTCTTGGCATTCTCTTGATGAGCTTCAAGAGGTAGTCACCGAAATGGTTTTCCAACAGTCTTGAAGGAGTTCCCAGAGATGCTTAGCACTTGTTGGCCCTTTTGCCTTCACTCTTCGGTCCAGCTGACCCCAAACCATCATGATTGGGTGACTGTGGAGGCCAGGTCATCTGGTGTAGCATCCCATCACTCTCCTTCTTAGTCAAATAGCCCTTACACAGCCTGGAGGTGTGTTTGGGGTCATTGTCCTGTTGAAAAATAAATGATGGTCCAACTAAATGCAAACCGGGTGGAATAGCACGCCACTGCAAGATGCTGTGGTAGCCATGCTGGTTCAGTATGCCTTCAATTTTGAATAAATCCCCAACAGTGTCACCAGCAAAGCACCCCCACACCAACACACCTCCTACTCCATGCTTCACGATGGGAACCAGCCATCTAGAGTCCATTCACCTTTTCTACAAAGACACGGTGGTTGGATCCAAAGATCTCAAATTTGGACTCATCAGACCAAAGCACAGATTTCCACTGGTCTAATGTCCATTCCTTGTGTTCTTTAGCCCAAACAAGTCTCTTCTGCTTGTTGCCTGTCCTTAGCAGTGGTTTCCTAGCAGCTATTTTACCATGAAGGCCTGCTGCACAAAGTCTCCTCTTAAGGCTATGTGCGCACTTTGCAGTTCAATTCTGCAGTGTGTAAGTCACTGCGTGTGCGTCTCAGAACGCAGCTGAAAAAGCTGCGTTCTGAGTCGCATTTGGCAGAACGCAAAGTGTGGACATTCCTGGAGAGAATTCATGCGTTCTGGATGCTTTCTCTGCCATAGACAGAGTGGGAAATGCATCCAGAACGCATATTTTTCTCAGTACGCACCCTCTCGGCTCTGCAGCATCCCCATAGACTTGCAGCAGAGCCGAGTGGGACCGCACTGTCATGGCTGGCTGCGGGACAGTGCCGCGCGATCAGAATGAACTCGGATGAACTTCACCCGACTTCATTGTGATTGCGCGGCTTTGTGCGTGTGCCGCGGCTTGATTTGCAGTCACACGTGAAGGACTCACCTGTGATCGCAAATCCCCTGACTACAGTGAGCCACGCGATCAACTGTGCTTTCACTCTGGTTACTTGCGGTCACAGCTGCAGTCCTCCACCTGAGAGCGGTGGCCGCGAGTAACCTCAGTGACAGCACAGCTGATCGCGCAACTCACTTCAGTTGCTGCATGGAGCTCACAGGAGCAGCAGTGTTCTACTGCCACTCCTGTCAGCTTCCGATGTAGCAGAGCTGGAAGCGTCGTGGGACCTTGCGTGGATTACGTCGGACCTGGAGGTGTTTTTGCGGGACTAATAAAGTGGTGAAAGAGGGTGTTTTTTTGTCTTTCATTTCAAATAAATGATTTTTTGGATGTGTGTGTTTATTTACTTTAACTTTCAGGTTCATTATGGAAGGTATCTCGGGGTTCAGAGGCAGGCTACTAAAATAATAAATGGAGTGGGTGCATTACAATACACGGAAAGGTTATCAAAAAATAGGTCTATTTACTCTAGAAAAGAGAAGACTTAGGGGAGACCTAATAAATATGTACAAATATATCAGAGGGCCATATAGAGATCTCTCGCATGATCTGTTTGTACCAAGGACTATGACAAGAACAAGGGGGCATTCTCTTCGATTGGAGGAAAGAAAATTCCTACATCAGCATAGAAGAGGGTTCTTCACGGTAAGAGCAGTGAGGCTCTGGAACTCTCTTCCTGAGGAAGTGGTGATGGCCAACTCACTGAATGAATTTAAGAGAGGAATGGATGCTTTTCTTGATAGCAAAAGTATAGAAGGTTATAAATAGCATAATCTTACAGGTAGATAGAAGAGCGACCAAGATTATTAGAGGAATGGGTGGGCTGCAACACCAAGACAGGTTATTAAACTTGGGGTTATTTAGTTTGGAAAAACAAAGGCTTAGGGGGGATCTAATCACAATGTATAAATATATGAGGGGACAGTACAGAGACCTTTCCAAAGATCTCTTTACACCTAGGCCTGCGACTGGAACACGGGAGCATCCGCTACGTCTTGAGGAAAGAAGGTTTAATCAGAATCACAGACGAGGATTCTTTACTGTACGAGCAGTGAGACTATGGAACTCTCTGCCGCATCATGTTGTAATGAGTGATTCACTACTAACATTTAAGCAGAGCCTGGACGCCTTTCTTGAAAAATATAATATTACCAGTTATGTACAGTTAGGTCCAGAAATATTTGGACAGTGACACAAGTTTTGTTATTTTAGCTGTTTACAAAAACATGTTCAGAAATACAATTATATATATAATATGGGCTGAAAGTGCACACTCCCAGCTGCAATATGAGAGTTTTCACATCCAAATTGGAGAAAGGGTTTAGGAATCATAGCTCTGTAATGCATAGCCTCCTCTTTTTCAAGGGACCAAAAGTAATTGGACAAGGGACTCTAAGGGCTGCAATTAACTCTGAAGGCGTCTCCCTCGTTAACCTGTAATCAATGAAGTAGTTAAAAGGTCTGGGGTTGATTACAGGTGTGTGGTTTTGCATTTGGAAGCTGTTGCTGTGACCAGACAACATGCAGTCTAAGGAACTCTCAATTGAGGTGAAGCAGAAAATCCTGAGGCTGAAAAAAAAGAAAAAATCCATCAGAGAGATAGCAGACATGCTTAGAGTAGCAAAATCAACAGTCGGGTACATTCTGAGAAAAAAGGAATTGACTGGTGAGCTTGGGAACTCAAAAAGGCCTGGGCTTCCACGGATGACAACAGTGGTGGATGATCGCCGCATACTTTCTTTGGTGAAGAAGAACCCGTTCACAACATCAACTGAAGTCCAGAACACTCTCAGTGAAGTAGGTGTATCTGTCTCTAAGTCAACAGTAAAGAGAAGACTCCATGAAAGTAAATACAAAGGGTTCACATCTAGATGCAAACCATTCATCAATTCCAAAAATAGACAGGCCAGAGTTAAATTTGCTAAAAAACACCTCATGAAGCCAGCTCAGTTCTGGAAAAGTATTCTATGGACAGATGAGACAAAGATCAACCTGTACCAGAATGATGGGAAGAAAAAAGTTTGGAGAAGAAAGGAAACGACACATGATCCAAGGCACACCACATCCTCTGTAAAACATGGTGGAGGCAACGTGATGGCATGGGCATGCATGGCTTTCAATGGCACTGGGTCACTTGTGTTTATTGATGACATAACAGCAGACAAGAGTAGCCGGATGAATTCTGAAGTGTACCGGGATATACTTTCAGCCCAGATTCAGCCAAATGCCGCAAAGTTGATCGGACGGCGCTTCATAGTACAGATGGACAATGACCCCAAGCATACAGCCAAAGCTACCCAGGAGTTCATGAGTGCAAAAAAGTGGAACATTCTGCAATGGCCAAGTCAATCACCAGATCTTAACCCAATTGAGCATGCATTTCACTTGCTCAAATCCAGACTTAAGACGGAAAGACCCACAAACAAGCAAGACCTGAAGGCTGCGGCTGTAAAGGCCTGGCAAAGCATTAAGAAGGAGGAAACCCAGCGTTTGGTGATGTCCATGGGTTCCAGACTTAAGGCAGTGATTGCCTCCAAAGGATTCGCAACAAAATATTGAAAATAAAAATATTTTGTTTGGGTTTGGTTTATTTGTCCAATTACTTTTGATCTCCTAAAATGTGGAGTGTTTGTAAAGAAATGTGTACAATTCCTACAATTTCTATCAGATATTTTTGTTCAAACCTTCAAATTAAACGTTACAATCTGCACTTGAATTCTGTTGTAGAGATTTCATTTCAAATCCAATGTGGTGGCATGCAGAGCCCAACTCGCGAAAATTGTGTCACTGTCCAAATATTTCTGGACCTAACTGTATGTATGTGTGTATATGTAATGTGTGAGGGTGGAAAGAGAAGACAAATATTCACCAGTCTCCACATGGAGGAGTGTATGGAGGGTAATGCCTCACACCCCAACATACTGACTCTATAGGGGATTTCCCTATATGGTGGATAGATGGCGGCAGAGGGGGATTAACGTTAGTAATCTTTTCCATGTGAAGACGCTGGAAAACGTTCTGCTTCTCTTTCAATATTATTTGGTGATGGACTTGGTGGTTTTCCTAGGACAAGTAATGTCCGTGTGTAAGAAAAACTGCGACTGACTGTAATCACAGATTCCATTATTAACTACAATAAAGAAGATGCTACAAGAAATCCTTTCCATAGTGCAGGCCCAGGACAGGGCTCTACTGCGCTATCTGCAGGCCCAGGACAGGGCTCTACTGCGCTATCTGCAGGCCCAGGACAGGGCTCTTCTGCGCTATCTGCAGGCACAGCACAGGTCTCTACTGCGCTATCTGCAGGCACAGGACAGGGCTCTACTGCGCTATCTGCAGGCACAGGACAGGGCTCTACTGCGCTATCTGCAGGCACAGGACAGGGCTCTACTGCGCTATCTGCAGGCACAGGACAGGGCTCTACTGCGCTATCTGCAGGCACAGGACAGGGCTCTACTGCGCTATCTGCAGGCACAGGACAGGGCTCTACTGCGCTATCTGCAGGCACAGGACAGGGCTCTACTGCGCTATCTGCAGGCACAGGACAGGGCTCTACTGCGCTATCTGCAGGCCCAGGACAGGGCTCTTCTGCGCTATCTGCAGGCACAGCACAGGTCTCTACTGCGCTATCTGCAGGCACAGGACAGGGCTCTACTGCGCTATCTGCAGGCACAGGACAGGGCTCTACTGCGCTATCTGCAGGCACAGGACAGGGCTCTACTGCGCTATCTGCAGGCACAGGACAGGGCTCTACTGCGCTATCTGCAGGCACAGGACAGGGCTCTACTGCGCTATCTGCAGGCACAGGACAGGGCTCTACTGCGCTATCTGCAGGCACAGGACAGGGCTCTACTGCGCTATCTGCAGGCACAGGACAGGGCTCTACTGCGCTATCTGCAGGCTCAGGACAGGGCTCTACTGCGCTATCTGCAGGCACAGGACAGGGCTCTACTTCGCTATCTGCAGGCACAGGACAGGGCTCTACTGCGCTATCTGCAGGCACAGGACAGGGCTCTACTGCGCTATCTGCAGGCACAGGACAGGGCTCTACTGCGCTATCTGCAGGCACAGGACAGGGCTCTACTGCGCTATCTGCAGGCACAGGACAGGGCTCCACTGCGCTATCTGCAGGCACAGGACAGGGCTCTTCTGCGTTATCTGCAGGCACAGGACAGGCCTCTTCTGCGCTATCTGCAGGCACAGGACAGGCCTCTTCTGCGCTATCTGCAGGCACAGGACAGGGCTCTTCTGCGTTATCTGCAGGCACAGGACAGGCCTCTTCTGCGTTATCTGCAGGCACAGGACAGGCCTCTTCTGCGCTATCTGCAGGCACAGGACAGGGCTCTTCTGCGCTATCTGCAGGCACAGGACAGGCCTCTTCTGCGCTATCTGCAGGCACAGGACAGGCCTCTTCTGCGCTATCTGCAGGCACAGGACAGGGCTCTTCTGCGCTATCTGCAGGCACAGGACAGGCCTCTTCTGCGCTATCTGCAGGCACAGGACAGGCCTCTTCTGCGCTATCTGCAGGCACAGGACAGGCCTCTTCTGCGCTATCTGCAGGCACAGGACAGGGCTCTTCTGCGCTATCTGCAGGCACAGGACAGGCCTCTTCTGCGCTATCTGCAGGCACAGGACAGGCCTCTTCTGCGCTATCTGGAGGCACAGGACAGGCCTCTTCTGTGCTATCTGCAGGCACAGGACATGGCTCTTCTGCGCTATCTGCAGGCACAGGACAGGGCTCTTCTGCGCTATCTGCAGGCACAGGACAGGGCTCTTCTGCGCTATCTGCAGGCACAGGACAGGGCTCTTCTGCGCTATCTGCAGGCACAGGACAGGCCTCTTCTGCGCTATCTGCAGGCACAGGACAGGCCTCTTCAGCGCTATCTGGAGGCACAGGACAGGGCTCTTCTGTGCTATCTGCAGGCACAGGACATGGCTCTTCTGCGCTATCTGCAGGCACAGGACAGGCCTCTTCTGCGCTATCTGCAGGCACAGGACAGGCCTCTTCTGCGCACTGTAGAGTTTGCTAACAGCCGCACGTTATACTGAGAAAAGCAGAAAATGATCAAGTAAAAAAAAAGATTTATGGCCGCTATAGTGCGGGCCCCGAGAGTCAGTTTCCCTGGTGGCCCCTCACACCCCAGTCCGACCCTGTCCAGGACGGTCCTGTTTGTACTGTGCACAGCAGCCTGTTTAGCGCATGCACAGTACAAACTTCACAACAATGAACAGAGGGCGTCAGCGTCAGACGTCACTGATGAGGTCACACACGGCCGGCCCCTCTTCAGCGGCCATACCTAAGTAGCTGCAGCCATGACTGGGCCCCAGGGCTTAATAAACCTAAGCACCATGTTTTTTGGACTATAAGACGCTCTTTACCATTAGACGCACCCCAGATTTACAGAAGAAAATAGAAAAAACATTTTTCCTATTAAACCTTCCCTGATGGTGAATTACTAATTTTAATATAGTAGGGTAGAACAGGGAGGTAATAAATCTATTGTTAGTGTCTTTCTGCAGTGTATATACAAACACTACACACATAGCTCTGCTACACGCAGAATACATGCACATATACACACACACAGCTCTGCTACACGCAGAATACATGCACAAATACACACACACAGCTCTGCTACACGCAGAATACATGCACATGTACACGCACACAGCTCTGCTACACGCAGAATACATGCACATATACACACACACACAGCTCTGCTACACGCAGAATACATGCACATACACACACACAGCTCTGCTACACGCAGAATACATGCACATATACACTCACATAGCTCTGCTACACGCAGAATACATGCACATATACACACACAGCTCTGCTACATGCAGAATACATGCACATATACACACATAGCTCTGCTACACCCAGAATACATCCACATATAAACACACACAGCTCTGCTACACGCAGAATGCATGCACATACACACACAGCTCTGCTACACACAGAATACATGCACATACACACACATAGCTCTGCTACACCCAGAATACATGCACATATACACACAGAGCTCTGCTACACGCAGAATACATGCACATACACACACATAGCTCTGCTACATGCAGAATACATGCACATATACACACACATAGCTCTGCTACACGCAGACTACATGCACATATACACACACACAGCTCTGCTACACGCAGAATACATGCACATATACACACACACAGCTCTGTTACACGCAGAATACATGCACATATACACACACATAGCTCTGCTACACGCAGAATACATGCACATATACACACACAGCTCTGCTACACGCAGAATACATGCACATACACACACACACAGCTCTGCTACACGCAGAATACATGCACATATACACACACACAGCTCTGCTACACACAGAATACATGCACATACACACACACACAGCTCTGCTACACGCAGAATACATGCACATATACACACACACAGCTCTGCTACACGCAGAATACATCCACATATACACACACACAGCTCTGCTACACGCAGAATACATGCACATATACACACACAGCTCTGCTACACGCAGAATACATGCACATATACACACACACAGCTCTGCTACACACAGAATACATGCACATATACACACACAGCTCTGCTACACGCAGAATACATGCACATATACACACACACAGCTCTGCTACACGCAGAATACATCCACATATACACACACACAGCTCTGCTACACGCAGAATACATGCACATATACACACACACAGCTCTGCTACACGCAGAATACATGCACATATACACACACAGCTCTGCTACACGCAGAATACATGCACATATACACTCACATAGCTCTGCTACACGCAGAATACATGCACATATACACTTACATAGCTCTGCTACACGCAGAATACATGCACATATACACACACAGCTCTGCTACACGCAGAATACATGCACATATACACACACAGCTCTGCTACACGCAGAATGCATGCACATATACACACACACAGCTCTGCTACACGCAGAATACATACACATATACACACGCATAGCTCTGCTACACACAGAATACATGCACAAATACACACATAGCTGTGCTACACCCGGAATACATGCACATATATACACACACAGCTCTGCTACACCCGGAATACATACACATATACACACACACAGCTCTGCTACACGCAGAATACATGCGCATATACACACACAGCCCTGCTACACGCAGAATACATGCGCATATACACACACAGCTCTGCTACACACAGAATACATGCACATATACACAGCTCTGCTACACGCAGAATACATGCAGATATACACACACAGCTCTGCTACACACAGAATACATGCACATATACACACACAGCTCTGCTACACGCAGAATACATGCACATATACACACATAGCTCTGCTACACACAGAATACATGCACATATACACACATAGCTGCTATATGTAGAATACATGTACATATACACACACATAGCTCTCATAGCTCTGCTACACGCAGAATACATGCACATATACACACACACAGCTCTGCTACACGCAGAATACATGCACATATACACACACAGCTCTGCTACACGCAGAATACATGCACATATACACACACACAGCTCTGCTACACACAGAATACATGCACATATACACACACAGCTCTGCTACACGCAGAATACATGCACATATACACACACACAGCTCTGCTACACGCAGAATACATCCACATATACACACACACAGCTCTGCTACACGCAGAATACATGCACATATACACACACACAGCTCTGCTACACGCAGAATACATGCACATATACACACACAGCTCTGCTACACGCAGAATACATGCACATATACACTCACATAGCTCTGCTACACGCAGAATACATGCACATATACACTTACATAGCTCTGCTACACGCAGAATACATGCACATATACACACACAGCTCTGCTACACGCAGAATACATGCACATATACACACACAGCTCTGCTACACGCAGAATGCATGCACATATACACACGCATAGCTCTGCTACACACAGAATACATGCACAAATACACACATAGCTGTGCTACACCCGGAATACATGCACATATATACACACACAGCTCTGCTACACCCGGAATACATACACATATACACACACACAGCTCTGCTACACGCAGAATACATGCGCATATACACACACAGCCCTGCTACACGCAGAATACATGCGCATATACACACACAGCTCTGCTACACACAGAATACATGCACATATACACAGCTCTGCTACACGCAGAATACATGCAGATATACACACACAGCTCTGCTACACACAGAATACATGCACATATACACAGCTCTGCTACATGCAGAATACATGCAGATATACACACACAGCTCTGCTACACGCAGAATACATGCACATATACACACACAGCTCTGCTACACGCAGAATACATGCACATATACACACATAGCTCTGCTACACACAGAATACATGCACATA
The DNA here is from genome assembly GCF_048569485.1 of Anomaloglossus baeobatrachus. Taxonomy (NCBI): domain Eukaryota; kingdom Metazoa; phylum Chordata; class Amphibia; order Anura; family Aromobatidae; genus Anomaloglossus; species Anomaloglossus baeobatrachus. Next base: position 70,039 of record NW_027442062.1, on the reverse strand, counting down.
TACACACATAGCTGCTATATGTAGAATACATGTACATATACACACACATAGCTCTCATAGCTCTGCTACACGCAGAATACATGCACATATACACACAACTCTGCTACATGCAGAATACATGCACATATACACACAGAGCTCTGCTATATGCAGAATACATGCACATATACACACATAGCTCTGCTACACCCAGAATACATGCACATACACACACAGCTCTGCTACACGCAGAATACATGCACATATACACACACATAGCTCTGCTACACGCAGAATACATGCACATACACACACAGCTCTGCTACACACAGAATACATGCACATACACACACATAGCTCTGTTACACCCAGAATACATGCACATATACACACAGAGCTCTGCTACACCCAGAATACATGGACATACACACACATAGCTCTGCTACACCCAGAATACATGCACATACACACACATAGCTCTGCTACACCCAGAATACATGGACATACACACACATAGCTCTGCTACACCCAGAATACATGAACATACACACACATAGCTCTGCTACACCCAGAATACATGCACATACACACACATAGCTCTGCTACACCCAGAATACATGCACATATACACACACATAGCTCTGCTAGACGCAGAATACATGCACATATACACACACATAGCTCTGCTAGACGCAGAATACATGCACATATACACAGCTCTGCTACACGCAGAATACATGCACATATACACACAGAGCTCTGCTATATGCAGAATACATGCACATATACACACATAGCTCTGCTACACCCAGAATACATGCACATATACACACATAGCTCTGCTACACCCAGAATACATGCACATACACACACAGCTCTGCTACACGCAGAATACATGCACATATACACACACATAGCTCTGCTACATGCAGAATACATGCACATATACACACATAACTCTGCTACACCCAGAATACATGCACATATACACACACATAGCTCTGCTACATGCAGAATACATGCACATATACACACATAACTCTGCTACACCCAGAATACATGCACATATACACACACATAGCTCTGCTACACCCAGAATACATGCACATACACACACAGCTCTGCTACACACAGAATACATGCACATACACACACATAGCTCTGTTACACCCAGAATACATGCACATATACACACAGAGCTCTGCTACACCCAGAATACATGCACATATACACACACAGCTCTGCTACACCCAGAATACATGCACATACACACACATAGCTCTGCTACACCCAGAATACATGCACATATACACACACATAGCTCTGCTACACCCAGAATAAATGCACATACACACACAGCTCTGCTACACACAGAATACATGCACATACACACACATAGCTCTGTTACACCCAGAATACATGCACATATACACACAGAGCTCTGCTACACCCAGAATACATGCACATATACACACACAGCTCTGCTACACCCAGAATACATGCACATACACACACATAGCTCTGCTACACCCAGAATACATGCACATATACACACACATAGCTCTGCTACACCCAGAATAAATGCACATACACACACAGCTCTGCTACACCCAGAATACATGCACATACACACACAGCTCTGCTACACGCAGAATACATGCACATACACACACATAGCTCTGCTTCACACAGAATAAATGCACATACACACACATAGCTCTGCTACACCCAGAATACATGGACATACACACATAGCTCTGCTACACCCAGAATAAATGCACATACACACACATAGCTCTGCTACACCCAGAATACATGGACATACACACACATAGCTCTAATACACCCAGAATACATGGACATACATACACATAGCTCTGTTACACCCAGAATACATGCACATACACACACACAGCTCTGCTACACCCAGAATACATGCACATACACACACATAGCTCTTCTACACCCAGAATACATGCACATATACACACACATAGCTCTGCTACACCCAGAATACATGCACATATACACACACATAGCTCTGCTAGACGCAGAATACATGCACATACACACACAGAGCTCTGCTACACACAGAATACATGCACATATACACACACATAGCTCTGCTACACGCAGAATACATGCACATACACACACACAGCTCTGCTACACGCAGAATACATGCACATATACACACACACAGCTCTGCTACACGCAGAATACATCCACATATACACACACACAGCTCTGCTACACGCAGAATACATGCACATATACACACACACAGCTCTGCTACACGCAGAATACATGCACATATACACTCACATAGCTCTGCTACACGCAGAATACATGCACATATACACTTACATAGCTCTGCTACACGCAGAATACATGCACATATACACACACAGCTCTGCTACACGCAGAATACATGCACATATACACACACAGCTCTGCTACACGCAGAATGCATGCACATATACACACGCATAGCTCTGCTACACACAGAATACATGCACAAATACACACATAGCTGTGCTACACCCGGAATACATGCACATATATACACACACAGCTCTGCTACACCCGGAATACATACACATATACACACACACAGCTCTGCTACACGCAGAATACATGCGCATATACACACACAGCCCTGCTACACGCAGAATACATGCGCATATACACACACAGCTCTGCTACACACAGAATACATGCACATATACACAGCTCTGCTACACGCAGAATACATGCAGATATACACACACAGCTCTGCTACACACAGAATACATGCACATATACACAGCTCTGCTACACGCAGAATACATGCAGATATACACACACAGCTCTGCTACACGCAGAATACATGCACATATACACACACAGCTCTGCTACACGCAGAATACATGCACATATACACACATAGCTCTGCTACACACAGAATACATGCACATATACACACATAGCTGCTATATGTAGAATACATGTACATATACACACACATAGCTCTGCTACACGCAGAATACATGCACATATACACACAACTCTGCTACATGCAGAATACATGCACATATACACACAGAGCTCTGCTATATGCAGAATACATGCACATATACACACATAGCTCTGCTACACCCAGAATACATGCACATATACACACATAGCTCTGCTACACCCAGAATACATGCACATACACACACAGCTCTGCTACACGCAGAATACATGCACATATACACACACATAGCTCTGCTACACGCAGAATACATGCACATATACACACATACCGTAGCTCTGCTACACCCAGAATACATCCATATATAAACACACACAGCTCTGCTACACGCAGAATACATGCACATACACACACAGCTCTGCTACACACAGAATACATGCACATACACACACATAGCTCTGTTACACCCAGAATACATGCACATATACACACAGAGCTCTGCTACACCCAGAATACATGGACATACACACACATAGCTCTGCTACACCCAGAATACATGCACATACACACACATAGCTCTGCTACACCCAGAATACATGGACATACACACACATAGCTCTGCTACACCCAGAATACATGAACATACACACACATAGCTCTGCTACACCCAGAATACATGCACATACACACACATAGCTCTGCTACACCCAGAATACATGCACATATACACACACATAGCTCTGCTAGACGCAGAATACATGCACATATACACACACATAGCTCTGCTAGACGCAGAATACATGCACATATACACACACAGCTCTGCTACACGCAGAATACATGCACATATACACACACATAGCTCTGCTAGACGCAGAATACATGCACATATACACAGCTCTGCTACACGCAGAATACATGCACATATACACACAGAGCTCTGCTATATTCAGAATACATGCACATACACACACAGCTCTGCTACACGCAGAATACATGCACATATACACACACATAGCTCTGCTACATGCAGAATTCATGCACATATACACACATAACTCTGCTACACCCAGAATACATCCACATATAAACACACACAGCTCTGCTACACGCAGAATACATGAACATACACACACAGCTCTGCTACACACAGAATACATGCACATACACACACATAGCTCTGTTACACCCAGAATACATGCACATATACACACAGAGCTCTGCTACACCCAGAATACATGCACATACACACACATAGCTCTGCTACACCCAGAATACATGCACATACACACACATAGCTCTGCTACACCCAGAATACATGCACATACACACACATAGCTCTGCTACACCCAGAATAAATGCACATACACACACAGCTCTGCTACACCCAGAATACATGCACATACACACACAGCTCTGCTACACGCAGAATACATGCACATACACACACATAGCTCTGCTACACCCAGAATAAATGCACATACACACACATAGCTCTGCTACACCCAGAATACATGGACATACACACACATAGCTCTGCTACACCCAGAATACATGGACATACACACACATAGCTATGTTACACCCAGAATACATGCACATACACACACACAGCTCTGCTACACCCAGAATACATGCACATACACACACATAGCTCTGCTACACCCAGAATACATGCACATATACACACACATAGCTCTGCTACACCCAGAATACATGCACATATACACACACATAGCTCTGCTAGACGCAGAATACATGCACATACACACACAGAGCTCTGCTACACACAGAATACATGCACATATACACACACATAGCTCTGCTACACGCAGAATACATGCACATATACACACACACAGCTCTGCTACACGCAGAATACATCCACATATACACACACACAGCTCTGCTACACGCAGAATACATGCACATATACACACACACAGCTCTGCTACACGCAGAATACATGCACATATACACTCACATAGCTCTGCTACACGCAGAATACATGCACATATACACTTACATAGCTCTGCTACACGCAGAATACATGCACATATACACACACAGCTCTGCTACACGCAGAATACATGCACATATACACACACAGCTCTGCTACACGCAGAATGCATGCACATATACACACGCATAGCTCTGCTACACACAGAATACATGCACAAATACACACATAGCTGTGCTACACCCGGAATACATGCACATATATACACACACAGCTCTGCTACACCCGGAATACATACACATATATACACACAGACAGCTCTGCTACACGCAGAATACATGCGCATATACACACACAGCCCTGCTACATGCAGAATACATGCGCATATACACACACAGCTCTGCTACACACAGAATACATGCACATATACACAGCTCTGCTACACGCAGAATACATGCAGATATACACACACAGCTCTGCTACACACAGAATACATGCACATATACACAGCTCTGCTACATGCAGAATACATGCAGATATACACACACAGCTCTGCTACACGCAGAATACATGCACATATACACACACATAGCTCTGCTACACCCAGAATACATGCACATATACACACACAGCTCTGCTACACGCAGAATACATGCACATATACACACATAGCTGCTATATGTAGAATACATGTACATATACACACACATAGCTCTCATAGCTCTGCTACACGCAGAATACATGCACATATACACACAACTCTGCTACATGCAAAATACATGCACATATACACACAGAGCTCTGCTATATGCAGAATACATGCACATATACAAACATAGCTCTGCTACACCCAGAATACATGCACATATACACACATAGCTCTGCTACACCCAGAATACATGCACATACACACACAGCTCTGCTACACGCAGAATACATGCACATATACACACATAGCTCTGCTACACGCAGAATACATCCATATATAAACACACACAGCTCTGCTACACGCAGAATACATGCACATACACACACAGCTCTGCTACACACAGAATACATGCACATACACACACATAGCTCTGTTACACCCAGAATACATGCACATATACACACAGAGCTCTGCTACACCCAGAATACATGGACATACACACACATAGCTCTGCTACACCCAGAATACATGCACATACACACACATAGCTCTGCTACACCCAGAATACATGGACATACACACACATAGCTCTGCTACACCCAGAATACATGAACATACACACACATAGCTCTGCTACACCCAGAATACATGCACATACACACACATAGCTCTGCTACACCCAGAATACATGCACATATACACACACATAGCTCTGCTAGACGCAGAATACATGCACATATACACAGCTCTGCTACACGCAGAATACATGCACATATACACACAGAGCTCTGCTATATGCAGAATACATGCACATATACACACATAGCTCTGCTACACCCAGAATACATGCACATACACACACAGCTCTGCTACACGCAGAATACATGCACATATACACATACATAGCTCTGCTACATGCAGAATACATGCACATATACACACATAACTCTGCTACACCCAGAATACATCCACATATAAACACACACAGCTCTGCTACACGCAGAATACATCCACATACACACACAGCTCTGCTACACACAGAATACATGCACATACACACACATAGCTCTTTTACACCCAGAATACATGCACATATACACACAGAGCTCTGCTACACCCAGAATACATGCACATACACACACATAGCTCTGCTACACCCAGAATACATGCACATACACACACATAGCTCTGCTACACCCAGAATACATGCACATACACACACATAGCTCTGCTACACCCAGAATACATGCACATACACACACATAGCTCTGCTACACCCAGAATAAATGCACATACACACACAGCTCTGCTACACCCAGAAAACATGCACATACACACACAGCTCTGCTACACGCAGAATACATGCACATACACACACATAGCTCTGCTACACCCAGAATAAATGCACATACACACACATAGCTCTGCTACACCCAGAATACATGGACATACACACACATAGCTCTGCTACACCCAGAATAAATGCACATACACACACATAACTCTGCTACACCCAGAATACATGGACATACACACACATAGCTCTGCTACACCCAGAATAAATGCACATACACACACATAGCTCTGCTACACCCAGAATACATGGACATACACACACATAGCTCTGCTACACCCAGAATACATGGACATACACACACATAGCTCTGCTACACCCAGAATACATGCACATATACACACACATAGCTCTGCTACACCCAGAATACATGCACATACACACACACAGCTCTGCTACACCCAGAATACATCCACATATAAACACACACAGCTCTGCTACACGCAGAATACATGCACATACACACACAGCTCTGCTACACACAGAATACATGCACATACACACACATAGCTCTTTTACACCCAGAATACATGCACATATACACACAGAGCTCTGCTACACCCAGAATACATGCACATACACACACATAGCTCTGCTACACCCAGAATACATGCACATACACACACATAGCTCTGCTACACCCAGAATACATGCACATACACACACATAGCTCTGCTACACCCAGAATACATGGACATACACACACATAGCTCTGCTACACCCAGAATACATGCACATACACACACAGCTCTGCTACACCCAGAATACATGCACATACACACACAGCTCTGCTACACGCAGAATACATGCACATACACACACATAGCTCTGCTACACCCAGAATACATGCACATACACACACATAGCTCTGCTACACCCAGAATACATGCACATACACACACATAGCTCTGCTACACCCAGAATACATGGACATACACACACATAGCTCTGCTACACCCAGAATACATGCACATACACACACAGCTCTGCTACACCCAGAATACATGCACATACACACACAGCTCTGCTACACGCAGAATACATGCACATACACACACATAGCTCTGCTACACCCAGAATAAATGCACATACACACACAGCTCTGCTACACGCAGAATACATGGACATACACACACAGCTCTGCTACACGCAGAATACATGCACATACACACACATAGCTCTGCTACACCCAGAATAAATGCACATACACACACATAGCTCTGCTACACCCAGAATACATGGACATACACACACATAGCTCTGCTACACCCAGAATACATGCACATACACACACATAGCTCTTTTACACCCAGAATACATGCACATATACATACACATAGCTCTGCTACACCCAGAATACATGCACATATACACACACATAGCTCTGCTACACCCAGAATACATGCACATACACACACAGCTCTGCTACACCCAGAATACATGCACATACACACACATAGCTCTTTTACACCCAGAATACATGCACATATACATACACATAGCTCTGCTACACCCAGAATACATGCACATATACACACACATAGCTCTGCTACACCCAGAATACATGCACATATACACACACATAGCTCTGCTACACCCAGAATACATGCACATATACACACACATAGCTCTGCTACACCCAGAATACATGCACATATACACACACATAGCTCTGCTACACCCAGAATACATGCACATATACACACACATAGCTCTGCTACACCCAGAATACATGCACATACACACACACAGCTCTGCTAAACGCAGAATACATGCACATATACAGACACACAGCCATAGAACAGGCACATTTATTACAAACACTATACAATACCTCATCTTGCAGTTCTTGATCGGTGCAGAGCAGGAGAGGAGACAATGGGAGCAGCTGTTCCAAACCTACAGCAACGTCCATTTCTGGTCATGTGATCAGGCACATGATTAGTCACATGACCTGAAGATCCTGAAGTTACTGGGGCAGAAGGTCCTTCACCTTCTCAGCTCCTGCAGCCTCCGTTCCGGTCGGGTCTGATGGTTGAGCCTAGATCTATCCTGGTGTGATAAGTCTCCTGTCCTGTTCTGCACCGATCACATAGGTCAGTGCAGGAGTGACCGGTGAGGAATGAAAGGGGAGGGGCCTGGGCTGTCAGCGGCTCCGCCCCCTCCTGGCTTCTGCTCACAGGCCCCGTACAGGAGTCACGGTATAATGCCCTGATGGACGTGCTGCAGGGCGGGCGGCAGCCAGGCGGACCCGGTATAGTAGCCCAGATTGCCCTCATTATAATCCGACTCTGTATACAGCCTGAGTGTATATATACACCTGACTGTATACAGCCGTCTATATACAACCTGACTGTATACAGCCTGACTGTATATATACACACACACCTGACATATATATATATATATATATATATATATATATATATATATATATAAAAATAAATGATATATTATATATATACACCTGACTGTATACACCTGAATGTATATATACACCTGACTATGAAACCAAGGAAGAAGAGTCTTTAAACTTGCCAATTAACAAATGTACCCACACAAGCCATATTATGAAAATACAAATTGTTTTATTAATGAAGCTGTAGGGAAATCAATTGTAGGCATACATACATAAATATAGGACCAAGGGAATTGGTGCTGGAGGGGAAAACCCCACGTGTCCCAGGCATTCATTCAGGAGAACAAGTCTCTACTGAGTAACGGCAAACATACCAATATTAGTAACTCACAGGCAGACAAGGCTCAAAAAAGGTAAATGCGGCCAAAGAGACCAAGACAAAACAGATAGTAGCCAAAGGCAGAGCACCTACCAGGAGAATATGTCGCCGAGGGCCGGGATAACACGTGGGGACCAACGTCCCAACACGTGTTTCGCTCCGTGTGCTTCGTCGGGGGACGACTAAAATAGTGAGGAGTGTGGATCTTATATAGGGGGTCCAACCCCAATGAAAAACGCCCCCTTATTTAATTAGTCCTGATAGACAAGGTATATAGGACCGCGCCGCAATGGATCCTCAGCAGCGGAAGCCAGGGGGAAGAAAACTTCCTGTGACGTCACAGCACTTCCGGTATTCCGCTGCTAAGGACGCCAGCCACGGCCGCGTCAGGAGATGGAAACATCCCTCTGGTGCGTCATCGGGTAGGTCCGCCTAGATGAAAGGCACAATCCTGTCCATTAATAAACAGGGCAGCAGTGCCCACAGTTGTAGTAAGAACGGGAAGTATAATATGGGGACGTTCCGTAAAAAGATCTCAATATACCACCAGTAGGGATGAATACAGATGATTTCCTCCTCCACGCCACCTCGGGACACCCTAGGTCAACGGTGAATGCCATCCCTACTGGCCAATTTCTGCGGTTGCGTAGATTATGTTCCTCGGGTAATGCCTTTGAGGCTGAATCTAGTGATATGAGGGAGAGATTTATAAGCAGGAAGGGTTACAGCAATAGATCCATCAAACGTGGATACCAGCGGGCTAAATCCTCGAATCGTGACCATCTACTGTCTGGGAGAGCTTTAACAGTGAAGCCAACTGGTTGTGTGGCCAGGTTTATCTCCACCTACTGTCGACAGTGGGAGCAGATAAGGGGGGTGCTAAATAAACATTGGGCAATCCTTCAAACGGAGCCCTCTTTTGAGGGATACTTGCCTGACCGCCCAATGATGACAGCGAGAAGAGGTAGGAGCCTCAAAGACATGTTGGTGCATAGCCACCATGTGGTGAAGACTCCTCCCCTTTTTGGATGTGGTCCGCAACGAGTTGGCTGCTATCCATGCGGTAGCTGTCGGGGATGTAAAAACATCATTAGGGCCACCACTTTCTGTTCTGCTGATGGCCTGAGAGAGTTTTCGATCCGGGTGTATATTTCTTGCAACACATCTGGCGTAATTTATTACGCCACATGTGGTTGTGACAAATTATACATCGGATTAACCTCTCGGGAACTCCGTATCCGTACAAGGGAACATGTACGCGATATTCTGGCCGCTAAAGAGGCTATCAATCCGGAGACCCTTAAGACGATCCCCCGTCACTTCAGGGAGATTCACAATTGTGATCCAACCTCCCTGAAGGTCCGTGGGATTGACCGTGTGCATCTTGGTATCCGTGGGTGAGATTTGAAAAAACGCCTGGCACAGGTGGAGTGCAGATGGATATTTACCCTTGGTACCATGTCCCCACGGGGACTTAATGAACGCCTTCCTTTGCTCCTTTTTTGTAGTCCTCTTGGTTACTTAGGATAGCAATAACCATGACGACTCCTTGTCTTGCGCTGTCCGGATTTTCGGACTTGAATATGTTGGCTTTTAAGGGTATCTACTATCTATTTGGCAGTTGTTTTCAATAGTCTAAGGGGCACTTTGCACACTGCGACATCGCAGGCCGATGCTGCGATGCCGAGTGCGATAATGCCCGCCCCCGTCGCAGCAGCGATATGTGGTGATAGCTGGCGTAGCGAAAGTTATCGCTACGCTAGCTTCACACACACACTCACCTGCCGTGCGACGTCCCTGTGGCCGGCGACCCGCCTCCTTGTTAAGGGGGCGGGTCGTGCGGCGTCACTGCGACGTCACACGGCAGGCGGCCAATCAGAGCGGAGGGGCGGAGATGAGCAGGATGTCAACATCCTGCCCACCTCCTTCCTTCCGCATATCCTACGGAAGCCGCAGTGAGGCCGGTAGGAGACGTTCCTCGCTCCTGCGACTTCACACACAGCGATGTGTGCTGCCGCAGGAGCGAGGAACAACATCGGACCGTCGCGTCAGCGTAATCATGGATTACGCCGACGCTGCACCGATGATACGATTACGACGCTTTTGCGCTCGTTAATCGTATCATCCAGCCTTTACACACTGCGATGTCGCATGCGATGCCGGAAGTGCGTCATTTTCAATTTGACCCCACCGACATCGCACCTGCGATGTCGCAGTGTGCAAAGTGCCCCTTAGACTTTTTTATCTAATAGGTTGATTGGTTTGGTTCTGTTATGTGGTTCTGTTTCTCAATTTTAACAGTGTTTTTTGTCTTTTTTAGTTTTGGGTCCTACCCCTATTTTGTCTTAGCCCTTACAGTTTTGGGACACCTATTGTGGAAGATGGCAACTTCTCTTCTTACAAGTCATTTGAGACATGGAGTATTTTGACGTCAGATCAATTTAAACACATGCATTTTTATTATAACTATGAAATTGATAGATCTCTATTTATGTATATATGCGCTCATTATATATATGATGCTCTATTTCTGTATATATAGTTTCTCTATTTATGCATGTATGCGTATTATATATATTATGCATTATTTTTGTATATGTGGCTCTGTATATGTGTCTTTGAATTGGCCGATATCATTCTCCTCTTTTTCTCTTTAATACACCTTCTTTCTTTCTTTCTTATGCCCCATCTGTATTCATCCCTACTGGTGGTATATTGAGATCTTTTTACGGAACGTCCCCATATTATACTTCCCGTTCTTACTACAACTGTGGGCACTGCTGCCCTGTTTATTAATGGACGGGATTGTGCCTTTCATCTAGGCGGACCTACCCGATGACGCACCAGAGGGATGTTTCCATCTCCTGACGCGGCCGTGGCTGGCGTCCTTAGCAGCGGAATACCGGAAGTGCTGTGACGTCACAGGAAGTTTTCTTCCCCCCGGCTTCCGCTGCTGAGGATCCATTGCGGCGCGGTCCTATATACCTTGTCTATCAGGACTAATTAAATAAGGGGGCGTTTTTCATTGGGGTTGGACCCCCTATATAAGATCCACACTCCTCACTATTTTAGTCGTCCCCCGACGAAGCACACGGAGCGAAACACGTGTTGGGACGTTGGTCCCCACGTGTTATCCCGGCCCTCGGCGACATATTCTCCTGGTAGGTGCTCTGCCTTTGGCTACTATCTGTTTTGTCTTGGTCTCTTTGGCCGCATTTACCTTTTTTGAGCCTTGTCTGCCTGTGAGTTACTAATATTGGTATGTTTGCCGTTACTCAGTAGAGACTTGTTCTCCTGAATGAATGCCTGGGACACGTGGGGTTTTCCCCTCCAGCACCAATTCCCTTGGTCCTATATTTATGTATGTATGCCTACAATTGATTTCCCTACAGCTTCATTAATAAAACAATTTGTATTTTCATAATATGGCTTGTGTACTGGGTACATTTGTTAATTGGCAAGTTTAAAGACTCTTCTTCCTTGGTTTCATAAATTGTTTGAGTTGTTGCCATTTTACTTGTTAAGTGGCCCTCTTTTGTTTTATATACACCTGACTGTATACACCTGAATGTATATATACACCTGACTGTATACACCTGACTATATATACTGTATACATACCTCCCAACTTTTAAAGAAGGAAAGAGGGACAAAGTTTGCGTCGCGTGGAGCGCGGCGCGGCAAATTTTTAGGCCACGCCCATGGTCACGCCTCTTACCACACCCAGTCAGCAATGACAAACATTGTTTTAGAAACAATAATTAAAAAAATATACATAGATTTATTTCTAAGTAGTAAATTAAAATATAAATGCAAACTTGGCCGTGTTACTTTTAAACTAGAATATTTTAAACCACAAAATTCTGTTTTAAAGCAGATCTGTCCCCTAAATCTGCCCCATGTACAAAACTGCAGACTTCATGACAGATCCGCTCTATTAGATAAAATATCTGTAATAATACTGTGCTTTAATGGGAGGAATTAGTGAATACAGGCAACTCACTGTTCTGATTGTTCCAATTGTGGAGACACGGGGGTCAGTGGCTGCTCTCGTCCGCTGATCCGGCCGCCTTTAGAAAGACAGCAAGGCTCAGGGCTCATCCCAACTGAACGCCTGACATCCTTAATCCCTCCCTCTCCTCCTCAGCTGTGATCTGACGGCAGGATCAGATCACAGTGTAATGGCTCACACTCACAGCACAGCAGGAGCCGAGGGTCATTAGCATATCGCATCACATGTGATATGCCAGTGTGACCTCAGCTTGGTATGTGCGCACGTTGCGTTCTGTGCAGTGCGGAAGAGAACACACCCTCTGGCAGACTGAACAAATGTAAACACTGTGTTTGTAAAAAAAAAAAAATGCACCCAAAACATTTTGGATGCATTTTCCATGTGTTTTACATGCGTTTTGGATGCATTTTTGACAGTGCGTTTCCCCGTCAATTCAGCTCTGCTACATGCCCGCTGACAGCAGACACAGACAGAGTTGCGCGATGAGATTGAACTCAGATGAACTTCACCCGACTTCATTGTCATCCCGCGGCTCTGTCTGTGTGTCGCGTCCTGGTTAGCGGTCACACTTGAAGGACGCACCGGTGACCACAAATCCCGAGTGACTGAAGTGAGCAGCGCCATCAGCGGTGCCGTTACTCAGGTTACCCGCGGCCAGCTGGAGTCCTCCACCTGAGACCACAACTCACCTGTGATGTCATCGCTGATCGCGCAGCTCACTTCAGTCACTCGGGCGACTTGCTGTCACAGTTGGAGGATCCAGTGGTGGCCGCGGGTAACCTGAGTGATGTCATCGCTGATCGTGCGGCTCACTTCAGTTGCTGCGTGGAGCTGACAGAGAGCAATCATAGTCTGTGGCCGCTCCTGTCAGCTTCATATAGCGGAGCTGGATGGGTCGCTGGACCTCATGTGGATTACATCGGACCTGGAGGGGTATTTGGGGGTTTAATAAAATGGTGAAAGAGGGTTTTTTTTGTCTTTTCTTCCAAATAAAGGATTTTTGGGTGTATGTGTTTATTTTCTTAAACCTACAGGTTAATCATGGAAGGTATCTCGGAGAGACGCCTGCTATGATTAACCTAGGACTTAGTGGCAGCTATGGGCTGCCATTAACTCCTTATTACCCCGATTGCCACCGCACCAGGGCAATTCGGGATGAGCCGGGAAGAGTCCCAGGACTGTCGCATCTAATGGATGTGGCTATTCCGGGCGGCTGCTGGCTGATATTGTTAGGCTGGGGGGCTCCCCATAACGTGGAGCTCTCATCCTGAGAATACCAGCCTTCAGCCATGTGGCTTTACCCTGGCTGGTATCAAAATTGGGGGGGGACTGTTTTTTTAAATTATTTATTTATCTATTTTACTGCACGATATAGACCCGCTCACTGGCGGCTGTGATTAATTGCAGTGAGACAGCTGTCACTTAGTCCACACGGGTGTGTCTGACTGCAACCAATCTTAGGCGCCGGTGGGCGGGGAAAGCAGGGAATATGAGATGGAATAATGAGTGGCCGGCATTTTCAAAAGAGGAAAAGCCGCCGGAGCAGTGTGACAGCCGTGCAGCGACAGAGAGAGAGACTGACCGACGGACAGAGAGTGACAGACAGAGCGACCAACTGACAGAGAAAGAGACTGACATCGACAGAGAGAGACTGAAAAGACCTGCGTTTTGTTTGTCAGAAAAGCATGCAGAACGCAACAAAAATGCAGTCCAAGTGCATTTTGGTTGCGTTTTGACCCATATCATTGATTTCAATGGGTGGAGAACACAGCTACAACGCACAAAAGAAGTGACATGCTGCTTTTTTTTCAACAGCGATTTTTGGCATCCAAAACGCTGCGTTTACAAATGCAGCGTGCGCATTGAATTTTCGGACTTCTCATAGACTTTGCTGGGGAAGCAGAACACATGCAATTTGGCACTGAAACGCTGCAGTTCAAAACGCAGCGTTAACATGGGGAAAAAACGCAAAGTGCGCACATAGTTGTAGTTCGCCGATGCATCGCGACGAGGAAGGAATCCTCGCGGCGAACTACAAGACCCAGGAGGCCGGCGATGGAACGGAAGGTAAGGTGAGCATAATATGTGTACCTTCCGTTTCATCTCCGACCTCCTGGGTCCTGTAGTTCGCCGCTCAAGGCTGTGTATCGGTAACCTTCGGAGATGAAGCAGGAACTTCCGCTGTCAGGCGCTACTCAAAGGCAGCGCGCTGACCAATCAGAGGCTCCTGTCTTTGACGTCAGCGCTCTGGGTGCGGACGTTCCTCCCTCGTCGTCATGGTTACCGGATACACAGCCCATGCTAGCGAACAGCAAGTCCCAGCAGGCCGGCGATGGAACGGAAGGTAAGGTGAGCCTATAATATGTTCGTGTGCATGTGTTTGTGTGTGTTTGTGTGAGTTTGTGTGAGTTTGTGCATGTGTGGAATGGCACAACAGGGGACCAGGATGGGACATTTAACAAGTTGTGGAACGAATTGTCTGCATTGCAATGATTTCCTATACATACACATTACTGGGTCCTGTGGAGCCTACATACTGACAGTGGTGGCCTGTGGGGCATACATACTGGCCCTAGGGATGCTTAGCGCACAGGCTGGCAGCGGTGGAAGACGCTGAGGGCCCAAGCTGGCAGCACTGGAGGGTGCTTAAGGCATAAGCTGGCAGCACTGCGGGGGGAGCGCTGAGGGCACAGGCTGGCAGCACTGCAGGGGGGCACTGAGGTCACATGCTGGCAGAACTGCAAGGAGCACTGAGGGCACAGGCTGGCATGGTGCTGGGTGGCGCTGAGGGCACAGGCTGGCGGGGCGCTGAGGGCACAGGCTGGCAACACTGGGGGCACTGAGTGCACAAGCTGGAAGCACTGGGGGGCACTGAGGACACAGGCTGGTGGGGCGCTGAGGGCACAGATTAGCAGCACTGGGGGGGGCACTGAGGGCACAGACTGGCGTGGTGCTGGGGGGCGTTGAGGGCATAGGCTGGCATGGTGCTGAGGGCACAGGCTGGCGTGGTGCTGAGGGCACAAGCTGGCGTGGTGCTGGGGGGCGCTGAGGGCACAGGCTGGCTTGGTGCTGGAGGGCGCTGAGGGCACAGGCTGGCGTGGTGCCGGGGGGCGCTGAGGGCACAGGTTGGCAGCATTGCAGCACCAGAGCCTGAGAGCTCCTCTGGCTGCTTTCTCTGAGTCCCGTTTGTCTGCTTTTTCTATTGCAGGCACAGGGGGGACCTGAGAAGACAAGTGCTGGACTCTCCCCTGCTCTCCCCTCCTGCAGGCACACTGCTCTCCCCTCCTGCAAGCACACTGCTCTCCCCTCCTGCAGGCACACTGCTCTCCCCTCCTGCAGGTACACTGCTCTCCCCTCCTGCAAGCACACTGCTCTCCCCTCCTGCAGGCACACTGCTCTCCCCTCCTGCAAGCACACTGCTCTCCCCTCCTGCAAGCACACTGCTCTCCCCTCCTGCAGGCACACTGCTCTCCCCTCCTGCAAGCACACTGCTCTCCCCTCCTGCAGGCAAACTGCTCTCTCCTCCTGTACTCACACTGCTCTCCCCTCCTGTACGCACACTGCCCTCCCCTCCTGTACTCACACTGCTCTCCCCTCCTGCAGGCACACTGCTCTCTCCTCCTGTACTCACACTGCCCTCCCCTCCTGTACTCATACTGCTCTCCCCTCCTGTACGCACACTGCTCTCCCCTCCTGTACTCACACTGCTCCCCCTTCCTGCAGGCACACTGCTCTCCCCTCCTGCAGGCACACTGCTCCCCCCTCCTGCAGGCACACTGCTCCCCCCTCCTGCAGGCACACTGCTCTCCCCTCCTGCAAAACAAAACAATTACTGATCTCGGGGAGACCAACCAGAGAAAACACTGCCGGCAGCCAGCGAGGGTGCTCAAGACAGTGAAATCCTAGGTACATTGCCCCCTGGGAAATATGCAAATCAAAAAGGTCCGTGGAGCCTCTGTTAGGAGTCTCAACACAGAAACCAGCCAGATATCCCTCCGGGAAGCGCCCAGCCAAGGAGTGACTCTTTTTAGAAGACCACCATAACCACCATATTAAGTGGCCCTTTTAGTCAATATTGTTAGGGCCAGGTGGACGGGCAGACCCAGGAGGTGGATCCACTGGGCTGAACACCTCACATCAGGCAGAGTCCGGAACCAATGGAGCGAGAAGGCGGGTCACCACAGGGATCGGAGATGGTAGGAACTGACGGGATGGCAGGCCGTCACCGTTCGGGGTTCGGGTATCGTCAGGACCGGTTGGCGAGGCAGGAGCGGCTCTACGAGAGAGATAGGTGAGTATATCACAAGACACAAGGAGACCTGACTCCTAGCTTAGAAAACACGAAGAACAGGCCCCGCCCACTTGGAAAGGATCCCCCTATATACCCAGTACCTGATCCTTCAATATCCTGTTGGAGGACACTGGCCCTTTAAGAGAGGGTCAATGACCGCGCGCGCGCCCTAATGCGCATGCGCGAGGCCCGGGTGCCAGAAGCCAGGGCAGGGAGCGGTGAACAGGAGGCAGGAGAGCCGGGCTGGAGCAGAGCTGCCGACGGGCGCCGGGAGCGGGGACCGGGCCGCCTGGGGACCGCAGGTGATGGGGCCTGGAGGCTGTGGAGCGGGGGACGCCTGGCAGAGGAGCCGGGGAGCGAGGCAGGGAAGCCGGGGAGCGTGGCAGGGGAGCCAGGGAGCGAGGCAGGAGAGCCGGAGAGCGTGGCAGGGGAGCGAGGCAGGAGAGCCGGAGAGCGTGGCAGGGGACCCGGGGAGCGTGACAGTACCCCCTCCCCCACGCCCCCCTCCCCGCAACCGGGACAGGAAGGCACGTATCAGAGGAGTACCCACATTCTCCCGGGGTTCCCAGGACCTATCCTCAGGACCATACCCTGTCCAGTCCACCAGGAAGAACTGTCGGCCCCGTACGGTTTTCATGGCCACGATATCCCTTACCGCATAGATGTCATCATCAGCAATAGGAGGAGGAGCAGAACTGGCAGCAGCGGAGAAGGGACCAAGGACAACCGGCTTGAGCAGGGAGACGTGGAAGGAGTTGGGTATTCTCATCGTGGCCGGGAGCTGCAGCTTGTAGGAGACCTCATTTATTTTGCTGAGGACTTTAAACGGCCCGATGTAGCGAGGACCCAGCTTGTATGATGGTAGCTTCAATCGGACGTACTTGGAAGCAAGCCAGACCAGATCTCCTGGAGAGAAACACGGAGGATCCAGACGCCTTTTGTCTGCGTGTCTCTTCATCCGCAGGGAAGCACGTCCAAGGGACGTCTTGACAGAGTCCCAAATCGTTGAAAAGTCACGGACTACGGTATCAGCAGCAGGGACATCCGAGGAAGAAGATACTGGTAATGGAACGGAAGGCTGAAGTCCGTAAACGACATGGAAGGGAGAGCTGGAGGAGGACTCACTGACGTGGTGGTTATGGGAGAATTCAGCCCAAGGAAGAAGCGTGGACCAGTCGTCGTGATGGGCGTTAACGTAGTGACGTAAGAAGGAGGTCAAGATCTGATTGACTCGTTCCACTTGGCCATTCGACTGAGGATGGTAGGCTGAAGAAAAGTCCAGAGTCACTCCCAGATGTTTGCAGAGGGCCCTCCAGAAGCGGGAGGTAAACTGAGTTCCTCTGTCGGACACAATGTGAGATGGAAAGCCATGCAAACGGAAGATGTGCTGTATGTAAGCATCAGCGAGTTCCTGGGCAGAGGGCAGTCCAGCCATAGGGACGAAATGAACCATTTTGGAGAAGCGATCCACCACGACCCATATGACTGTGTGTCCGGAGGACAGGGGCAAGTCCGTAATAAAGTCCATTGCAATGTGTTGCCACGGAACGGAGGGTATAGGCAGAGGCAGAAGACGACCATATGGCAGGTGTTTGGGCGTCTTGTTCCTGGCACAAGAGGAGCAGGCTGAGACAAAAGAAGCGACGTCCGTGCGAAGGGATGGCCACCAGTAGTAACGTACAATTGTACTCCATGTTTTCTTCTGACCAGCATGGCCGGCTATTTTCGAGGCATGGCCCCAGTGCAACACTTTTTGCCTGTCAGTCTCAGAGACATAGGTCTTCCCGGGCGGTATCTGGGCCAGGGTGACAGGAGCCACCGGAATGATCTTACTAGGGCAGATGATGGGCTGGGATGTCTCGTGCTCCTGCTCCATGGGCATGAATGACCTGGACAAGGCATCTGCTCGTACATTCTTGTCCGCGGGTCGAAAATGGAGCTGAAAATCGAACCTGGCAAAGAACAAGGACCACCTGGCTTGCCGTGGGTTCAGTCGCTGAGCGGACCGCAGGTATTCCAGGTTCTTGTGGTCCGTGTAAATGATCACGGGGTACACTGTTCCCTCCAGAAGGTAGCGCCATTCCTCCAGAGCCAGTTTGACTGCCAATAGCTCTCGGTCACCGATGGTGTAGTTGCGTTCAGGCGCTGAGAAGCTCTTGGAGAAGAAACCGCAAGTAACCATCTTCCCGGAGGAGGACTTCTGCATGAGCACTGCTCCGGCTCCCGAGGAGGAGGCATCCACCTCCAAGGTGAACTGTCGGTTTAACTCAGGATGGTGGAGCACAGGGGAAGAAGCAAATGCCTGTTTTAGGGAGCCAAACGCGGCGTCGGCCGCAGGTGACCAGTCCTTTGGATTAGCCCCCTTCTTGGTCAAGGCGGAGAGAGGTGCAGTCAGAGCAGAGAAGTGAGGGATGAACTGACGGTAATAGTTTGCGAATCCCAGAAAGCGTTGGATTGCCTTCAGTCCGGAAGGAGGGGGCCAGTTGAGAATGGAAGAGACCTTCTCCGGGTCCATCTGCAGACCGGTATCGGAGATTACGTAACCCAGGAAGGGAAGAGAAGACTGCTCGAAGACACACTTCTCGTACTTGGCGTACAGACGATTCTCTCTCAGTCTTTGTAGTACCAGCTGCACGTTCTCTCTGTGGGTCTGGAGGTCCGGAGAGAAGACCAGGATATCATCCAGATACACCACCACACAGACGTAGAGAAGGTCCCGGAACACGTCGTTCACCAATTCCTGAAACACTGCTGGTGCGTTACAGAGGCCGAAGGGCATCACACAGTATTCATAGTGCCCATCGCGAGTATTGAATGCGGTCTTCCATTCGTCCCCAGAGCGGATGCGGACCAGGTTATAGGCACCCCGAAGATCCAACTTGGTAAACACACGAGCTCCTCTAAGCCGATCAAACAATTCGGGGATGAGCGGCAGGGGGTATTTATTTTTCACGGTGATCTGGTTCAATCCCCGGTAGTCAATGCATGGGCGTAGGTCGCCCTCTTTCTTCTTAACGAAGAAGAAGCCTGCTCCCGCAGGAGAGGAGGATCTCCGAATGAATCCCCTTGCCAGGTTCTCCGTGATGTAGGCAGACATGGCCCTTGTTTCAGCAGGAGACAGCGGATATATCCGTCCTCGAGGTGGTGTAGTTCCCGGGAGTAGGTCGATGGCACAGTCATAAGGACGATGTGGCGGAAGTACCTCTGACTCCTTTTTATCAAAGACGTCCGCGAAGGACCAATAGGCCGAGGGCAGTCCCGGTAGGGAATCCGGAACCGGAGGTCGTCGGATGGGCTGTATAGTCTTCAGACAGTTCTCGTGGCAAGAGGAGCCCCATCGGGTGATTTCACCAGTACACCAGCTGACTGACGGTTCGTGTGTCCGCAACCAGGGGAGTCCCAGCAGAATTTGATGGGACATGTGTGGGAGGACGTAGAGAGCGATGTTCTCGGTGTGCAGGGCACCGATACGTAGTTCCACCGGCTTGGTGATCCACGAGATGGTGTCAGAGAGGGGTCTCCCATCTACAGAGGCAATCACTAGGGGTTTGTCGAGTGGGGTAACAGGCACCTGGTACTTGTCCACCGTGGCCTGCTGGATGAAATTGCCTGCTGCCCCGGAATCGAGGTACGCCTCGGCCGTGAACCGCGTCTCTCCCGTTGTCACTTGAACAGTCCACGTAACCGGGTCTGAGAGAGTCCCAGCACCTAGGGTGGCCTCTCCTACCAACCCTAGGCTTTGGAGTTTCCCGGCCTCTCTGGACAGGAGCGTAGAAGGTGCGTGCCCTCTCCGCAGTAGAAGCAGAGGCCCTTGGCGAGCCGTTCTGCTCGGCGTTGTTCGGACTGCCGCAAACGGTCAATCTGCATGGGCTCGTGGACAGAGACACCAGACGACGCTGACTGAAGTACGGCGGGCTTCTGCGGAGGAGAGGAATGCCGTATCGGACGTCTCTCACGGGACACCTCTTTGGATCGTTCCTGGAATCTGAGGTCCACGCGGGTGGCTAGTGCGATCAGGGCATCCAGGGTGGAAGGAACATCGCGGCCTGCCAGCTCGTCCTTAATACGGCTGGAGAGTCCTTCCCAGAAGGCAGCGGTGAGGGCTTCATTGTTCCATCCCAATTCTGAGGCCAAAGTGCGGAAGCGGATGGCATACTGCCCTACCGTCATAGTCCCCTGACGTAGCCTGAGGAGTGATGAGGCGGATGCAGCGGCACGTCCAGGTTCGTCAAAGGTGTTTCTAAATGCCTGCAGGAAGTCCTGGATGTTAGTGGTCACAGGGTCCTCCTTTTCCCACAAGGGGTTCATCCAGGCCAGTGCCTCACCCTCTAGATGGGACATCACAAACGCCACCTTGGCTTGGTCGGAGGCAAACAAGTGCGGAAGCAGCTTGAAATGGAGGGAGCACTGGTTTAGGAATCCTCTGCAGGTCTTGGGATCTCCGGCATATCGGGGTGGAGAGGCCAAGCGGAGTTTAGAAGCTTCCAAGGTAGCCGCCACAGGAACCGTGCCCGTGGACTGTGCAGTAGCAACCTGAGACGCCATGGACGTGGCAGATGCTTGCAGCGTGTGCAGGCGGGTATCCACAGAGGACATGAAGGCCAGCATGCGGGTCTGGGTCTCGCGCTGTCGTACGAGTTCCTGCTGCAGGTTGCCCAGCTGGGCCGCTACTGCTTCGGCGGGATCCATGGTCTGTTCTTACTGTTAGGGCCAGGTGGACGGGCAGACCCAGGAGGTGGATCCACTGGGCTGAACACCTCACCGAGGGCAAGGTGCCCGGTAGCCGGAGCACTAGCAGGACAGTCCGTTCAGAGGAGTGGAGTGAAGGAGTCCCTGGGACCACGGGGTCTCTGATGGTAGTCCGGGTGACGGAGCTCAGGTTCGGAGGCCGAGGTGACGTCAGGCAGAGTCCGGAACCAATGGAGCGAGAAGGCGGGTCACCACAGGGATCGGAGATGGTAGGAACTGACAGGATGGCAGGCCGTCACCGTTCGGGGTTTGGGTATCGTCAGGACCGGTTGGCGAGGCAGGAGCAGCTCTACGAGAGAGATAGGTGAGTATATCACAAGACACAAGGAGACCTGACTCCTAGCTTAGAAAACACGAAGAACAGGCCCCGCCCACTTGGAAAGGATCCCCCTATATACCCAGTACCTGATCCTTCAATATCCTGTTGGAGGACACTGGCCCTTTAAGAGAGGGTCAATGACCGCGCGCCCTAATGCGCATGCGCGAGGCCCGGGTGCCAGAAGCCAGGGCAGGGAGCGGTGAACAGGAGGCAGGAGAGCCGGGCTGGAGCAGAGCTGCCGACGGGCGCCGGGAGCGGGGACCGGGCCGCCTGATGGGGCCTGGAGGCTGTGGAGCGGGGGACGCCTGGCAGAGGAGCCGGGGAGCGAGGCAGGGAAGCCGGGGAGCGTGGCAGGGGAGCCGGGGAGCGAGGCAGGAGAGCCGGAGAGCGTGGCAGGGGAGCCGGGGAGCGAGACAGGAGAGCCGGAGAGCGTGGCAGGGGACCCGGGGAGCGTGACAAATATCCAACTTTTTGACAAGTTTAAAGATATAAAGCTCCTCTCCTGTACTCACACTGCTCTCCCCTCCTGCACTCACTCTGCTCTCCCCTCCTGCACTCACTCTGCTCTCCCCTCCTGCACTCACTCTGCTCTCCCCTCCTGTACTCACTCTGCTCTCCCCTCCTGTACTCACACTGCTCTTCCCTCCTGCACTCACTCTGCTCTCCCCTCCTGCACTCAGTCTGCTCTCCCCTCCTGTACTCACACTGCTCTCCCCTCCTGTATTCACACTGCTCTCCCCTCCTGCACTCACTCTGCTCTCCCCTCCTGCACTCACTCTGCTCTCCCTTACTGTAATCACACTGCTCTCCCCTCCTGTACTCACACTGCTCTCCCCTCCTGCACTCACTCTGCTCTCCCCTCCTGCACTCACTCTGCTCTCCCCTCCTGCACTCACTCTGCTCTCCCCTCCTGTACTCACACTGCTCTCCCCTCCTGCACTCACTCTGCTTTCCCCTCCTGTACTCACTCTGTTCTCCCATCCTGTACTCACACTGCTCTCCCCTCCTGCACTCACACTGCTCTCCCCTCCTGTCCTCACACTGCTCTGCCCTCCTGTACTCACTCTGCTCTCCCCTCCTGCACTCACTCTGCTCTCTCCTCATGCACTCACACTGCTCTGCCCTCCTGCACTCACTCTGCTCTCCCCTCCTGTACTCACTCTGCTCTCCCCTCCTGCACTCACTCTGCTCTCCCCTCCTGTACTCACACTGCTCTCCCCTCCTGCACTCACTCTGCTTTCCCCTCCTGTACTCACTCTGTTCTCCCATCCTGTACTCACACTGCTCTCCCCTCCTGCACTCACACTGCTCTCCCCTCCTGTCCTCACACTGCTCTGCCCTCCTGTACTCACTCTGCTCTCCCCTCCTGCACTCACTCTGCTCTCTCCTCATGCACTCACACTGCTCTGCCCTCCTGCACTCACTCTGCTCTCCCCTCCTGTACTCACTCTGCTCTCCCCTCCTGTACTCACACTGCTCTCCTGTACTCACACTGCTCTCCCCTCCTGCACTCACTCTGCTCTCCCCTCCTGTACTCACTCTGTTATCCCCTCCTGTACTCACACTGCTCTGCCCTCCTGTACTCACTCTTCTCTTCCCTCCTGCACTCACTCTGCTCTCTCCTCCTGTACTCACTCTGGTCTCCCCTCCTGCAGTCACTCTGCTCTCCCCTCCTGCACTCACACTGCTCTCCCCTCCTGCACTCACTCTGCTCTCTCCTCCTGCACTCACACTGTTCTCCCCTCCTGCAAGCACTCTGCTCTCCCCTCCTGTACTCACACTGCTCTCCCCTCCTGCAGGCACTCTGCACTCTCCCTGCTGCTAGTGCACTTACCTCAGTTGCAGAACAAACGCTTTTGATGCAGCCGCTGTGCAGATGAGCCGGTCACACGTGGATCCTGGGTAGAAGGGGCAGGCAAAGGGGGCGTGGCCAGCATCGAGGGAGCAGCAGGAGGGGACAAGGAAGGCATCCGAGGAGTGTGTGTGTCCAGCATTGAAAGGGGGCGTGGACAACCGCAAAGGGGCGTGGCCAGCAGCATAGATGTCATGGAAGGCATCCAGAGTGTGTGGCCAGCATCCGGAGGGGGCGTGGTCAATGAGTGAGCAGAGGCTGCGGGTTGGTAAGCGAGGACATCACCGCTGCCACCCTTGCCACAGAAACCTAACGAGCGGGTTACTATAGCAACGGTGATCTCCGATCACCTGATTCCCGGCGTCGCTATTCATCACCGGCTGTGGCAGCCAATCCCTGCATGTGGACTGACTCCGTAAAGAGCGCCAACATGCAGGGAGGGGGAGCCGAGCATGTGCCGAGCATCTTGCTGGTAAACAGCACTCGCCGAGTATACAGTGTACTAAGATGCTTGGGCGAGCACCGCGTACCGGCGAGATGCACTGACAGGACCTAGCATGACGTCATGTGACCGGTCTGTAACCAACGAGGTAATACAACATTCACATGTGACTGGTCACATGGGTATGACATCACGGAAGATCCTATCATCAGTGATGGTTACCGGGAGGGCATAGCGATGATCGGAAGCAGAAGCGGCGGGAGACAGAGTCCGCAGGACGCGTCGTGGGATCTGTAAGTTTAATACCAATGTTTATTATTAACGATATCCTTCATTTTACAGCCCCCCCCCCGCACCATCCCATAACTGTAAAGTCCAAGTTTGTTGTTTGGACACAAGTTCGCGTTATCTCAGAACCCGAACTCGAACCTTACAAAACATTTGGGCAAGGCTCCCGAACACGAACATCGGGGGGTTCGCCCTTCACTACATATGAGGGCTTATTTTTTGTGGAACGAGTTGTAATATTAAATGAAACCGTACTTTTATCAAATATTGCACTGGAAAATGGCCAAAGAAATCCAAGTGCGGAAAAACTGCAAAAGTGCAATTGTTTTGGGGATATTTTATTCACCTTGTTCACTATAATGGTAAAACTGATGTGTTGGTGTGATGCCTCAGGTCAGTACAAGTTCGTAGACACCAAACATAAATAGGGTTACTGTTATCTAAGGGGTTAAACAAATTCAGATATTTGTCCAAAAAAAAGTGGTGCACTTTTTGTGCCAATTTCCGAAAACTGTAGCATTCTCATTTTTTGGGATCTATGACTCAGTGATGGCTTATTTTTTGCATCTCGAGCTGACATTTTTAACGGTACCATTTTTGCCCAGATGCTACATTTTGATCGCCTGTTATTGCATTTTGTGCAAAATTTGCAGCAACCAAGAAACATAATCTTGGCGTTTGGAATTTTTTTGATGCTACGCCATTTACCAATAAGATTAATTGAGTTTATATTTTGATAGATCAGGCATTTCTGAACGCAACGATACTAAATATTTGTATATTTATTTATTTATTTATTTATTTTAACCTTTTAATTCTCAATGGGGTGAACAGGGAGTGATTTGAACTTTTTTTTAGTTTTTTTCTTTTTTAACTTTTTTTTATTTTACTACTCCACTTAGAGGACTATAAGGATCAGCAGTCTGATCGCTCATTCATTTCTGTAGATCAGAGCAGCATTGCTCTGATCTGTAGAAAAGCAGCTCTCCTCTCACTCACGGCGCTCTGCCCATTTAGGGTTCCTAGGACATCAGTGCCGGTTCCACACATCAGCACAATCAAAACACACACAACATTGCCCCTTTCCTGACTGGGGAGCAGGCTAGGGTCGGGTCTTATGGTTGGCCACATAATGGTAAGTGCCTTCCCACCCACTAGTCCAGGGACCCAGGAGGGGGGAGGGGTGATGTCCGGGGAGTGAGGACTATACATTGTGACTGGTGTGCAACTGTTTATCCTATTGTTTAGTTGTATATTTTTGAGTCTTGCACCTTGTTCACACCATAGGTGTTCCAGACGTCCATTTTTTAATTAGTATGCATTTTCTGTCTGAGAACCCTGCCCCACCCATAGTCATGTGTCTTATTTCACATATATAACTTGGTCCTTTGCTTACCATAAAGAGCAAGTTTTTAACTACTTGTGAGGTTACACATAGGTTAGGGACCCAAAAATAGAGATTACCTTGGCGTTTGGTTTTGGGGCTCCTTTGCATTGATCAATACAATGGCTAAACATCTCTTATATTCCTATTATTCATAGCAGTTATGCATATTTCATTTTCATGTTTTTCACTTTTTTCAGATAGTTCATTGTATTTTTCAGTCTAGCATTCCCGTAGCAGTTCTGCTTTTCATTATTCCCCTTTACATTGTGACTGGTGTGCAACTCTTTATACTATTGTTTTGGGGAGTGAGGAGAGGCAACCCAGATAGTTAGTAGGAGAAAGACGTCTGCAGCTAGCAGACGGGATGGTTCAGTTCCAGACAGGGGAGCAGCCATACCACTGACACTGGGGGGACACAGGAGAAACGGTCACCGCGGAGATACAGTGTCAGTTCCCCCAGGACCAGTGCAGTTCAGGGTACAGATCCTTAGGTTAGGGGAAGCTTCAGTCTCCCATGATAATTCTGCCGGTAGAGGAGATTTCATGTTTCCTGCACCCACCTACTGTGTCCGTGGCACAGCAGCAGAGAGAACCAGGAGTGGAGACTTGAATCTAGCTCCCCCCAAAAGGTTTGCGCCACCTGCGAACGGGCCAGGACTTTGACTAAACACAAAAGGGACCCCAAGTAGCTTCAGGCCATGGGGACCTGTCAGAAAAGAGCACACAGAGGAAGGGCCCACCAGTCACTGTACCGATCCCAGTGTCTGAATAGTCCGGGATCGTCTGGAGCCCATCTTGGTGGAAACCGGCACCTCGCAGGCAAAGAACAATCAGTGAATAAAGAACTTGAACCGCAGTCCCTGTGTTGTCTACTTCATTGCCGGTGCCCCGTGCTTCGGCGTAGACTACCACCTCCATCATCCTCTCTGGGGCCCACTCTACGTGTGGAGAGTGATACCAACTTTGCTGCGTCACACCATCAGCCCCAGCAGTGAGAGACACTCCGCAGTGGCGGCTTCCTCCCTCATAGCCATGTACCACAGGTGGCGTCGCGAAGACAACTTCCCCATCTTTCATTGACACCTCGGGGTCACGAAGTCGGGCAAGGCCACTGTGACATCCCCAACCATCACCGGCCCGGTGACAAGTACAACCCCTGGCCCCGTGAGCACGTCAGATCCATTGGGCTTTGATTTGTCTGTAAAGTTTGTGCTTCTTATCTTACTGTAAATACTTTTATGCCAAAACAGACAAAAGTTTTCTCTACTGGCCAATCCAAAAAATATTTGCTTTTGGTGCACAGAGGCTTTTTTATCAGGCAATGTTACAAATTAAACGAAAGATGATTTCCAGATTATCGGCTGAATAAATCGGCCGCCAGTCACCCGACTAAGGAGCAAAACAATGTGCATCGGGTGACAGATGATTGTGTTGATGATTGTCCTGTGCTAGAGTTATTGAGAATCGATTCACAGGATCCGGTCTATTGAGGTCGTCAGTAATCGGAGAATCATCAGTAATCTGAGAGCCCTGAGATCCGTGAAGGAAGGAGACGGTTCTCAGGGCTTCCAGCGGCCACAGATTACTGACATGGCCGATATACTGGGTCGTACAAATCGATTTGTACCAACTGTATTCTGTGCGCCTGGAAGTGCGAAGATCGGCCGGTCTAAGAAAGACCATTAAATGACAGATGATCACCTGGATGTGGACGATCAGCGGTCGTTTAACAGACATGATCGGCCATTGTAAGTGCACTGTGCGTCCCACTGCCTATAAGACTGTATGCAGATGAGAACAACTGGACTCATCATTCCCATAGCTCACAATTACTGGCTGATTGGCCACTAGTGATACACTTTAGATTAAGGCTACAAAGCGGCATGTGCGGGCGACATCTAGATCATGCATCTCATTGCTACATTGAAAGACAAATATTTCCAAATGTTTCCAAATGTGTTTGATTTTCTGTTTTTCCTTATTGCAGGAAAATAAAGGAGATGACACAAAGTTATATTTATAATATTCTACCTTTTATTACTGGCATATTTACTATACTTATAAATGTGAGGTTCTTAGTGCACAGTTTAACCAAATTGTGCAAGCCCATCTGCCAACGACAAGGCGACCTCGTCAGATGGGGCCCTACACTAACCTATTTAATGTATTTATAATAGTCTTATTATTATCCTAATAACCTATTCATTACTATTACAATATTATTATACTTATTATTACTATCATTACTTTAGTACTATAAGATCACTAGAATTAAAACTGTTGATCCAGAAGAAGGCAAAAAAAACCCGGACACATTCAGCCAATTTGTGTCAAGGGGAAAAATTCCTTCTCGACCCCGGGAAAAGGCGATCAGTCTGAGGACCCTGGATCAAACCTGACACTACCTAGTAATGTATTATGTTTTTATTATATTATTCCTAATAATAATAATGCAATATTACAATTTGTATTTCTATATTAGTATTACTATTATTTTTTTAAATACTATTTATGTGTTATGTTGTTATTATTATTATTATTATTATATTATTCTTAATAATAATGTAATTTTATCATTTATATTACTATTTTTTTTTTAAATACTATTTTTATTCTTTCTAATATTATGAATATTAGTACTAATATTTCTATTATTTCTCTATTTACTATTAATTAGATCCCTATTCCTAAAGCTGTTGATTCAGAAGAAGGCAAAAACCCCTGAACACATTCAGCCAATTTGTGTCTCAGGGGAAAAATTCCTTCTCGACCCCGGGAAAAGGCGATCAGTCCGAGGACCCTGGATCAAACCTGACAGTACCTAATAATGTTTTAAGTTGTTATTATTATATTATTCTGAATAATAATGTAATACCTATTAATTATTTACTAATTATTCTAGTCATTATAATAAATACTGTAATATTATTATTATTATTATTATTATTATTATTAGTTATGCTATGTTTACTTTGTTGCTATTTTACTGATCCTATTACTAATTTTTTATTATTATTATTATTATTACCCTACTTTTTAATATTTTTTTTAGATATGTTTGGATTATTGCTATTTTATTATTACTAACATTTGTATTGATATTTTACTAAAATTATAACTTAGATCCCTATTCCTAAAGCTGTTGATCCAAAAGAAGGCAAAAACCCCCGGACACCTTCAGCCAATTTGTGTCTCAGGGGGAAAAATTCCTTCTCGACCCCAGGAAAAGGCGATCAGTCCGAAAACCGTGGATCAAACCTGCTGAAATTATTTTTATGGCTCTAATTATTATTATTATACAATTAATGAATATAATATTAGATACTATATTACTGCTCCTATTATATGTCTTTTTAATGCTTTTACTACATTTTCAACCTATTTCTAAACCTAATAATTACTATTTTATGGTTATTATTAATTATTATTATACTTACCAGATTTTATGCTGCTGTATGTTGGGGCCACAGTCCATCAGCGTCTCATCACTTTGAAGAGGTTGGTCCATATGGTGTTTTTTATTTTACTGAGGTTGGTGGTGATTTTTTTGAATATGGAAGACTGCCGGCGGATCATCTGTCTCTGTGCCGGCTGCTTCTTAACTTGTCTCTTGGCTGGCTTTTTCTGAAGTCTTTGTCTCTTTGCCAGGTGGATCTGAAGTCGTTGACTCTGTGCTGGCTGGTCCTGATCGCGTTTTCTCTTTGCTGGCTGGTTCTGATCGCGTTGACTCTGTTCCGGCTGGTCCTGATCTCGTTGTCCCTTTGCTGACTGGTCCTGATCTCGTTGTCTCTTTGCCGGCTGGTCCTGATCTTGCTGTCTCTTTGCCGGCTGGTCCTGATCTCGCTGTCTCTTTGCTGGCTGGTTCAGAGTGCTGGTTGTGGTATTTTGCACCATTCTTCTTTTAGCTCCTGAACCTTTCTTTTCTTTCTTCTTGGTATCTTCTTTCTCATCTTCTTCAAAGTCTTTTACCTCCCGATATTTCATTGGATCGGATATCACCACTTCATTCCGCTGCTGTGGTGTCTTCTTGGTGACTTCTTTCTGACTTTCTTCCTGGTCTGTGACCTCCATTGGCTCCGCTATCTTCTCTTTATTCAGCTGCACTGGCGTCACTGATGGCGGCTTTGGCGTCACTGATGGCGGCTTTGGCGTCACTGATGGCGGCTCTGGCGTCACTGATGGCGGCTCAGGTCTTTTTTCGTATAACGGAAACGGAAGATATTTTTTCTGTGCTTCGCGGTTGGTCGGCATCAGGCGCTGAGAAAAAAAGAGCAAGTTAATTGTCTGCTGAGACATTCCTTTACATCTATGGACAGAACACGAGGACATAATATGCGGTGTGATCAGTCACCTCCATGTTGAAGATCGGTGATGGCAGGAATCTGGTGCTGTAGATGAGCAGTTGGTTTTCCGCCTCCTCCCTTGTGCTGGGACAATCTGGAGAGAAAACACAAGCAGATAATGGGATCAATCATACAATGTCCAGAAATCCTTAAAATGACAGGAAAATTCCTTTAACCCAAATCATCGTGACCTGCTGGATTCTGAATGATTCTGTGCAAAGAAAATCACACAAATTACTATGGAAAACTATTTTCTAAATGACAATGTCCTGTAATTCTGTGCTGGACTAATACATGTTCTGGATTATTAAATGCTGGATTATTGGAATGACACTTTATTCTCAGATTAAGTGGAAATTGTTATTATATAAAATAATAAACTCACATGATACGTATCCAGATCCGAAGATGCAGTGCCGGCGGCGGTAGACGTCCTAAATAAAACAGAATCTGGTGAGTGTCCACTTATCACTCATCAGGGATGGACAATAGGATGAGGGTCCGTGTATAATAAAGCTGCAGACCTCCATAGAGCGGCTGCTCGCTGCCATCTTGTAAATGTCGTACATTGACAACTCCATTTGAAAATCTGTGAATCCAAAAAAGATTTAGTCACAGATCTGATAGAGATCAAACACCGCAGCTTCCCACACATATTCATAGTGAGCGTCCCCCCCGGTATCAGACCCCATTACACCCATACATGGAGGCAACATGAGCAAATCCAGACTATTCTGGATGTTTGTAGAGTCTCCAGTATAGGTAATACCACATGGAAAACATTGTACATTGGATTGTTCTGGGGCCTGTAAATACAGATATATTGCAAACATGGATTTCTATGTTCTTCATGCAAATAAAAACAAGTAACCCCACAAAAATGAGAGTGAAAGTGACTTCATTACCAGCACATAGAGCCTGACCCCCAATAACAGTGCCAGGACACTAACCCCACTGACATTAGTGGTAAATAATGCCCCAATAAATAATACCGGCCGCAGTGTCCTGTGTAACCTAAACATAAACTTCTGCTTTCCTGCAGCCACTAGGGGGAGCGCAGTGCACCAGTAAATACAGTTTGCACTGATAGCGCCCCCTAGTGGCCGGTGACAGCAGCGGTTGTGGCAGAATTCTCTGCTCTGCCCGGTGTTCTCGCCTGTTTTGAGTTTAGGTGAAATAATAAAATCATCAGTGGATTCCAGATAACAGTTAAAACCCAACAAAGAACCCCATAAAATCCAATATTTTATTAATCAAAACCAAAACAAAGTGCAAATTAAAACCAATATCATTCGGATTGCATATTGAGGTCACAGGGATGATTCTGGGCAAATCCCTACTCTCTCCCTTCCTGACCGCGGGGGTTGGCACCCTATTATAATATACGCAATGGCGCCCCCGCTCGACGTGGACTGACCCTACAGGCCCTGACCTGGCAGTCTTATAAAGTGCTGCTGAAAACTGTGGGCCTCAGTATCTTATCTCAGTGAGAATCTCATACATCCATTCAGACGCTCTCAAGAGCCCTAGGTTAGATAGATATTCCAGGTGTTACCCTTATCTATACTTGAATTCACTGTTATAAACAGCACATTATCAGATTTTTAGCCTAGAGACACAGTCCATGTCGCCTATGCATCAGAATTAATAGATGTCAATCAAAAATGATGTAGCCAGATGACCACTGCTTCGCTCCTATGCGTAGCTCACTGCCCTGGGCAGTGAGCTACGCATAGGAGCGAAGCAGTGGTCATCTGGCTACATCATTTTTGATTGACATCTATTAATTCTGATGCATAGGCGACATGGACTGTGTCTCTAGGCTAAAAATCTGATTATGTGCTGTTTATAACAGTGAATTCAAGTATAGATAAGGGTAACACCTGGAATATCTATCTAACCTAGGGCTCTTGAGAGTGTCTGAATGGATGTATGAGATTCTCACTGAGATAAGATACTGAGGCCCACAGTTTTCAGCAGCACTTTATAAGACTGCCAGGTCAGGGCCTGTAGGGTCAGTCCACGTCGAGCGGGGGCGCCATTGCGTATATTATAATAGGGTGCCAACCCCCGCGGTCAGGAAGGGAGAGAGTAGGGATTTGCCCAGAATCATCCCTGTGACCTCAATATGCAATCCGAATGATATTGGTTTTAATTTGCACTTTGTTTTGGTTTTGATTAATAAAATATTGGATTTTATGGGGTTCTTTGTTGGGTTTTAATAGATGTAATACCCCATTTGTCATTTCTCTTGGTTGACATTCCAGATAACAGGAAAGAAGCATCGAGGAGAGGAGATAAATCAGTGTCCGGTCATCAGGGGATGTGATGGCGGCACTCACCGATATACAACTCCACTCGTCACTGTCTGTAAAACACTGAGGAGAGCGACAGTTTGTTTGTGTTTATTTCTTCAGATTCAAATCCAGCAATCTTATTGGCTGCTGACCAGTGTCATGCAACACACAGAATTTAAAGAGACAGGACGCTCTTATTTCTTCACAGTGCATTTCATATAGACGTGATATAACTCTGCTTAATATATGAAGCTGGGGAGATAATCTGGGGGAGCAGCTTTATGTTTTCATACACAGCAATTAAAATGTCACTATCGATATCGTCAGAACATTATATTCTACATATTATTAGAGAATTGGTGCATGAAGGAGTTAATTATAAATTATATTATTTTCAATTACCTCTTCCTGAACAGGATATTTTACACAATTTCCTTTTTTCTCACACGGCTGATGGCTATTTCTACATTACTGA
Source organism: Anomaloglossus baeobatrachus (assembly GCF_048569485.1). NCBI lineage: Eukaryota > Metazoa > Chordata > Amphibia > Anura > Aromobatidae > Anomaloglossus > Anomaloglossus baeobatrachus. The sequence continues at coordinate 35,948 of NW_027442062.1, read as the reverse complement.
CATGTAACTTAATGACCCTGACTGCGGCCGAGGTGTCAGCCTGACCCCAATATCATCACTGGGGTCCATTGGTTGCAATAAGTTCTGAGCTGATGGGGCTGAGGGAGATTTTCTGATTCATGTTCTGTCTTTCATCTGCTGCTGTCCTTCTCTGCATGTTCAGCGTTTAACGTCGCCCATTTCTTGGTGCATCTTTACAATTACTTGAACTACAAATCTTGAAGCCCCGTCTGCTGTGAAATTGTTGCCACGTTTTGCTGTGCTCTGTCTTGGCATGAAATTGTCTTCATCAGCCTCACCTCTGCAGTTGAGTTTGACTTTTCCTCACTCAGTTTTTCTCTATTTACTCACACACCTGACTGTAATCCCTCATAATCCCTGATTTTGTGTTATGGGCAGCACAGTGGCTCAGTGGTTAGCACGGCTGCTTTACAGTCCTGGGTTCAAATCTCTCCAAAGACAACATCTGCAAGGAATAACAAAAAAGCTCCGGCACACCACTTTTTTTTTGCTATTTATTGGACTTATCTTCTCCAGAGCACCCGACTATATAGTTGAGCCAGGTCTACTCTACTATTTAACATCTGCAAGGAGTCTGTATGTTCTCCCATGTTTGCATGGGTTTCCTCCAGATTCTCCTTTTAATTCCAACACTCTATGACGTCTATGGATTATCACACCTTGTACAGAGGTGATCAGAACCTGGGCAATCATCAATCAGAAGTTCCCAGTGGAGCACAGTTTTTACAGCAGGGCAATTTTCTATGTACAGAGTCACTGGGTAACTCTCCTTCTGTAGAGTGTAACCTCTTATGGTCAGTGGGGTCCCTTCTCTCTTTCCTATAGAGTGTAACCTCTTATGGTCAGTAGTATCCTCTCTCTTCTGTACAATGTAACCTCTTTTGGTTAGTAGGATCTCTCCTTCTCTCTCTCTCTCTCTTCTGTAGAGTGTAAGCTCTTATGGTCAGCAGTGTTCTCTCTATACTGTAGAGTGTAAGCTCTTATGGTCAGCAGTGTCCTCTGTATACTGTAGAGTGTAAGCTCTTATGGTCAGCAAGTTCATCTTTCTCCTGCAGTGTGTAAGCTTTTATGGTCATCGGGGTTCTCTCTGTCCTGTAGAGTGTAAGCTCTTATGGTCAGCAGTATCCCCTCTATACTGTAGAGTGTAAGCTCTCATGGTCAGCAGTGTCCTCTCTATACTGTAGAGTGTAAGCTTTTATGGTAATTGGGGGTTCTCTCTGTCCTGTAGAGTGTAAGCTCTTATAATCAGCAGTATCCCTTCTATACTGTCGAGTGTAAGCTCTTATGGTCAGCAGGGTTCTCTCTGTCCTGTGGAGTGTAAGCTCTTATGGTCAGCAGTATCCCCTCTATACTGTAGAGTGTAAGCTCTTATGGTCAGCGGTGTCCTCTCTATACTGTAGAGTGTAAGCTCTTATGGTCAGCGGTGTCCTCTCTATACTGTAGAGTGTAAGCTCTTATGGTCAGCAGGGTCCTCTCTGTCCTGTGGAGTGTAAGCTCTTTTGGTCAGCAGTATCCCCTCTGTACTATAGAGTGTAAGCTCTTATGGTCAGCAGTGTCCTCTCTATACTGTAGAGTGTAAGCTCTTATGGTCAGCAGTATCCCCTCTATACTGTAGAGTGTAAGCGCTTATGGTCAGCAGGGTCCTCTCTGTCATGTGGAGTGTAAGCTCTTTTGGTCAGCAGGGTCTTTCTGTCCTGTAGAGTGTAAGCTCTTATGGTCAGCAGTGTCCTCTCTATACTGTAGAGCAGGGTCGGACTGGGGTGTCTGGGGCCCACCAGGGGAATTGACTCCAGGGGCCCACCCTACAGCTAAATTTAAACACACATTATCGTTATCCCCATTATTGTGTTGCTTTGACTGTATACACAGGCGGCTCCTGCACATCTATATTGTGCACCATAACTGGGATGTACAATTATAGTAGTTTGCAGTAATGGGGTCTTTGGTGAAAACAAATTATCACTGATCCACAGGTTTGGTTAGTGATTACTTATTGATCGGTGGAACCAGACCAGTGGAAATCGCACCGATAGGAAGATTGGGGAACGTTTTGCAGCGGCAGCAGGTCGAGTGTGTGACCGCAGCTCCATTCATCCTCTGTGGAGCAGCCAGATAAAAACAAGCGCAGCGCTCGCAGCCACTGAGGGAATGAATGGATCAGAGGTCGAGTCGGACACGAGCTCCAGTGTAATGGGGGATAAAAGTTGCACGATCGGTGCAGGTCCCAGCAATCGGACCCCACTGATGAATATGTTATCACTTATCCTTAGGCCACGTTCACACGTTCAGTATTTGGTCAGTATCTTACATCAGTATTTGTAGCCAAAACCAGGAGTGGGTGAAAAATACAGAAGTGGTGCTCAAGTTTCTATTACACGTTTCCTCTGATTTTACCGCTCCTGGTTTTGGCTTCAAATACTGAGGTAAAAAACTCACTGAATACTCAACACGTGCACGTGGCCTTAGTAAAGGTGATTACTTGTTTTCACTGGAGAACCTCTAAGTGCATATTTACTGTAGTGTAATAGTCACAGGACAGGGATGGGTTAAATGTTTAAGTATTTAATTTCTATTGGAAATAATCTCCCCCTTATAGAAAGGAAAAAGTGACCTCCATACACAACACAATCCACTATACCAAAACCAATAATACCACATACAAGGGAGAATTCCTGCCACACCGTGACGAGACCACATATTACCACCAATCAGTGACCAAATACAGCCACATATAAGGGAGAAATACCGCCACACCGTGACCAGACCGCAAATTGACTGAATAATACCACATACAAGGGAGAAATACTGCGACGCTATGACCAGATAACAAACTACCAAAACATAGTGATCAAAAGCAGCCACATACAAGAGAGTAATACCACCATACCATAATTGGACCACATAGTAACCGAATATTACCACATACAAGGGAGAAATACCGCAACACTATACCCACACCACGTAATGACCGAATATAACTACATACAAGAGAGTAATACCGCCACACCATAAACAGACCACATAGTGACTGAATACAACCACATACAAGGGAGAAATACCGTGACACTATAACCACACTACATAATGACCAAATAATAGCACACACGAGACATATATCAGTACAGCATGACTAGAGAACATTACTACCACACAAGGACATATAATACTACAATAATGATCATGAATAAGAACTACAATGCTAATAACGCTAATATTATCATCAGTGCCATAATGCACATGAGCTCTGTATATAGTGTATAGATAATACAGTGCTCACCAGTGACATTATACACAGGAGCTCTGTATACAGTGTACAGTATAGTGTGTGTGTTAATGTAACACACTGACTTACCAGTGATGTCTCTAGCTGACTTTATTCATCTTCACACTTCTTCCTGCCATGACGCGACTCTGCAGAAAATAACAGTCACCTATAATCACTCCCAGGGCACATTCCTCACTATTTCCCCAATTTCTACACCACGTCAGACTCTTGTTCCCCCACTGGAGACAGTGTCCTCAAAATTAACATATTTCATCAGTAATAATGTCCCCTAATTTGCCCCTACAGTAATTATGCCCCACGTGCCACCATAAACTAATAATGTATGTCCCTCATTCTGGCCCCATATAGTAATTATAGCCCTCATCCTGACCCCTTTTATTTAATAATGTCTGGGGAAACAAGTGGAATCAGAAGGGGTTTTTAATTGCTTCCTGCACAAAATATCCCCCCACACACTGCTCCTCTCCAAAACAGCCCCACAAAGTGCCCCTTTACAAAATGTCCCCCAAAAACTTGCCCTTTGTATAATATCTCCCCCATACTAAATCCCTGTATAAATCCCCCCCCCACTCCTCATTATACTATGCTGCCTTCCACAATCCTTGATGTCTCATAATGTCCCCCATTGCCCTATAATGTCCCAATTTCTTTCATAACGTCCCCCACTGACCTATAATGCCCCAATGTGCTTCATAATGTCCCCTATTACCCTATAATGTCCCCCACTGCCTTATAATGTCTTCAACTGCCCTATAATGTCCCTTACTGCCTTGTAATGTCTTCCACTGCCCTATAATGTCCCCCACTGCCCTATAATGTCCCCCACTGCCTTATAATGTCCTCCACTGCCCTATAATGTCCCCCACTGCCCTATAATGTCCCCCGCTGCCCTATAGTGTCCCCCACTGCCCTATTATGCTCCCCACTGTCCTATAATGTCCCCCACTGCCGTATAATGTCTTCCACTGCCTTATAATGTCTTCCACTGCCCTATAATGTCGCCCACTGCCTTATATTGTCCCCCACTGCCCTATAATGTCCCCCACTGCCTTATAATGTCTCCCACTGCCTTATAATGTCCCCCACTGCCATATAATCTCTTCCACTGCCCTATAATGTCCCCACTGCTTTATAATGTCCCCACTGCTTTATAATGTCCCCACTGCCTTATAATGTCCCCCACTGCCCTATAATCTCTTCCACTGCCCTATAATGTCCCCACTGCCTTATAATGTCCCACTGCTCTATAATCTCCCCACTGCCTTATAATGTCCCCCACTGCCCTATAATGTCCCCACTGCCTTATAATGTCCCCCACTGCCCTATAATGTCCCCCATTGCCCTATAATGTCCCCCACTGCCCTATAATGTCCCCCACTGCCCTATAATGTCCCCACTGCCTCATAATGTCCCCACTGCCTTATAATGTCTTCCACTGCCCTATAATGTCCCCCACTGCCTTATAATATCCCCCACTGCCCTATTATGTCCCCCACTGACCCATATTATGCTCCAAAAAGTCTCCCACCGCTTCTTAATGCCCCTTGTAAAATAACACTGCTCCTCCCCCACCACAGCCCATCATGTAAAATTATTGTACGTCCTCTTCGGCTCCTCTGGAGCGCTTACCTGTGCCTGCGCGTCCTCCTCTTCATCTCTGCAGCTGCGGCTCCGGTGATGATGCATATCGGTGCAGGACTGAGGCGCGCTCCTCTGCCTCAGTCCTGTCGCGTCCTCTTCCTCTGCAGCCCCGGCCCCGGTGATGATGTCCCGTCATGGTGCAGTGCTGAGCAGCGCTGCTCTGCCTTTTGGCGCTGGGCGCGCTGTACAAATGTATGCGCGCCTGAAAGACGCACATACATTTGAATACCGGCGCGGTCTCCAGGTCCTGCACACATCATCGGTGCAGGCCTGGGGACTCCCACAGTGCACCGCTAGGACCTTTGGTGAGTCACATGACACACGTAATGTCATTAAAGGTCCTGCAACTGCGGAAACTTCAGTTATCGTACAGAACTTGTACAATCTCTGAAGTTTATGATTGAAAGGCTGGGGGCCCCTCAGAGCGTGGGGGCCCTGGATGAGCTGCTCAGTCTGCCCACCAATAAACGCCGGCCCTGAGAACCAGGCGGCCCTGTACAGCCGCCCCGCACTATATAAGGTCCACTGAGGGCCCCGGGGCCTACCGGGGAATTCCCCGCTACCCCAGTGGGCCAGACCGACCCTCCTGTAGAGTGTAAGCTCTTATGGTCAGCAGTATCCCCTCTCTTCTGTAGAGTGTAAACTCTTATGGTCAGCAGTGTCCTCTCTCTTCTGTAGAGTGTAAGCTCTTATGGTCAGTAATGTCCTCTTTATACTGTAGAGTGTAAGCTCTTATGGTCAGCAGTGTCCTCTTTATACTGTAGAGTGTAAGCTCTTATGGTCAGCAGTGTCCTCTCTATACTGTAGAGCGTAACCTCTTATGGTCAGCAGTGTCCTCTCTATACTGTAGAGTGTAAGCTCTTATGGTCAGCAGGGTCCTCTCTGTCCTGTAGAGTGTAAGCTCTTATGGTCAGCAGGGTCCTCTCTGTCCTGTAGAGTGTAACCTCTTATGGTCAGCAGTGTCCTCTCTATACTGTAGAGTGTTATCTCTTATGGTCAGCGGGGTCCTCTCTGTCCTGTAGAGTCTAAGCTCTTATGGTCAGCGGGGTCCTCTCTATACTGTAGAGTGTAAGCTCTTATGGTCAGCAATGTCCTCTCTATACTGTAGAGTGTAAGCTCTTATGGTCAGCAATGTCCTGTCTATACTGTAGAGTCTAAGCTCTTATGGTCTGCAGTGTCTTCTCTATACTGTAGAGTGTAAGCTCTTATGGTCAGCAGGGTCCTCTCTGTCCTGTAGAGTGTAAGCTCTTATGGTCAGCAGGGTCCTCTCTGTCCTGTAGAGTGTAACCTCTTATGGTCAGCAGTGTCCTCTCTATACTGTAGAGTGTTATCTCTTATGGTCAGCGGGGTCCTCTCTGTCCTGTAGAGTCTAAGCTCTTATGGTCAGCAGTGTCCTCTCTCTTCTGTAGAGTGTAAGCTCTTATGGTCAGTAATGTCCTCTTTATACTGTAGAGTGTAAGCTCTTATGGTCAGCAGTGTCCTCTTTATACTGTAGAGTGTAAGCTCTTATGGTCAGCAGTGTCCTCTCTATACTGTAGAGCGTAACCTCTTATGGTCAGCAGTGTCCTCTCTATACTGTAGAGTGTAAGCTCTTATGGTCAGCAGGGTCCTCTCTGTCCTGTAGAGTGTAAGCTCTTATGGTCAGCAGGGTCCTCTCTGTCCTGTAGAGTGTAACCTCTTATGGTCAGCAGTGTCCTCTCTATACTGTAGAGTGTTATCTCTTATGGTCAGCGGGGTCCTCTCTGTCCTGTAGAGTCTAAGCTCTTATGGTCAGCGGGGTCCTCTCTATACTGTAGAGTGTAAGCTCTTATGGTCAGCAATGTCCTCTCTATACTGTAGAGTGTAAGCTCTTATGGTCAGCAATGTCCTGTCTATACTGTAGAGTCTAAGCTCTTATGGTCTGCAGTGTCTTCTCTATACTGTAGAGTGTAAGCTCTTAAGGTCAGCAGTGTCTTCTCTGTCCTTTAGAATCTAAGCTCTTATGGTCAGTGGGGTCCTCTCTATACTGTAGAGTGTAAGCTCTTATGGTCAGCAGTGTCCTCTCTATACTGTAGAGTGTAAGCTCTTATGGTCAGCAATGTCCTCTCTATACTGTAGAGTCTAAGCTCTTATGGTCAGCGGGGTCCTCTCTATACTGTAGAGTGTAAGCTCTTATGGTCAGCAATGTCCTCTCTATACTGTAGAGTGTAAGCTCTTATGGTCAGCAGTGTCTTCTCTATACTGTAGAATCTAAGCTCTTATGGTCAGTGGGGTCCTCTCTATACTGTAGAGTGTAAGCTCTTATGGTCAGCAGTGTCCTCTCTATACTGTAGAGTGTAAGCTCTTATGGTCAGCAATGTCCTCTCTATACTGTAGAGTCTAAGCTCTTATGGTCAGCGGGGTCCCCTCTATACTGTAGAGTGTAAGCTCTTATGGTCAGCAATGTCCTCTCTATACTGTAGAGTGTAACCTCTTATGGTCAGCAGTGTCTTCTCTATACTGTAGAGTGTAAGCTCTTATGATCAGCAAGGTTCTCTCTCTCTCTCTCTTCTTTCCCCCCATTTACATTTTCTGAGCAATTACAAGTTTCCCAATATTGGGATTCATGCAAATTTGTTTGCAGTTGTCCATTCGGAAAGTCTTTTAGAATCCTCCAGCCGCTTTGCTCTAATAGAGGCCTGAAAAATTGTTAAAAAAATGCTTGAAATCCCCTTCTTCATTTGTATTTATAAATGACTTTGCGGTTCCTACATTCAGGCTTTTGAATCTTTTTTATCTTCAGGTTTCCAGACATGACAAGCGTTCAACAGAAGTGACCGGATCATTCTTCTGGCATTTTCTCCTGTGAAGCCGCTGTATACTTTACAATAGAAGTTACTAAGAACGCAAAGAAAAAAATCCCAAAGTCACCTGGGTGTTTTTACCTAATTTTAGAGTATTATTCCTTACTTAACGGATTGAAAAGAAAACGAGAAAAAAACGGCCACAAGAAACACTTAAAAAATTGTTGAAACAATGTTAACAGACAACGCTTTAGAGGAACCGTCAGCAAAACGCTGCGTTAAATGCAAAGAAGATGCTAACAAAAAAAGTGCAAGGACCAAAAAATGCCAAGAATTGTCACACAGAAGAATTCCGGAACCGGTTTCCACAGGAAAATCTTTTCGTATTTGAACTGTTAACGAAACACAGTGTGAACTTACCCATACATTTAAACAGTGCGGCTCCAGGACTGAGGCGGAGGAGCTCCTGAGCCCCGCTCCACAATGCCGACATCACCGGGGCCGCTCGGAAGAAGAGGACGCTCAGGTACTGGGTAAGCACTCCTGAGGAGCCGAACATGACACGGAGAATCATTTTAGATGCGTGGGCCGTCGTGTGGAAGGAGCGGTGTTACTTTACAAAGGACATTATCGAGCAATGGAGGATAATATGGAGAAAATTGATTGGGACATTATTGGGCAATGGGGGGACATTATTGGGCAATGGGGGGACATTATTGAGAAATTTGGAACATAATTGGGTAATTTGGGACATGATTGTGGCAATGTGGGACATTATGGGGCAATGGGGGACATTATGGTGCAATGTGGAACGTTTTGGGGCAATGGGGTACATGATTCGGCAATTTGGGACATTATGGGGTAATGTGGGACATTATGAAACAAATAGGAACATTTTAGGGCATTGGTGGACATTATAGGGCAATAAGGGACATAATGAGGCAATTAGGAAGGAGACAGTGAATGGATAATATAGTATAATGAGGAGCTGGGGGGACTTTATGCAGAGATGTAGTATGGGGGAAATATTATAGAAAGGGCAAGTTTGGGAGGACATTACGGAAAGGAGCACTTTGTGGAGCTATTTTGGAGAGGAGCAGTGTTTTGGGGGATATTTTGTGCAGGAAGCAAGTAACAAGCCTTCTGATTACCCTTGTTTCCCCTAGCTAACAAAAGACCCTGTATTAACCTCTGGGGCTGGCATGATTCCAGCGCTGTCCGTAATTGCGATTTGTGGCTTACGTTACATTGTGACATTGTTAAAGCCGGGGTCTTGTTTCCTCTCAGGTAGCAGGGACGGACCGGCCGGTTGTGAGAGCAAGCTTAAAACACCATAAAGACAGGAGTCTATAGTGATTCAAATTAGCTCTGCCCCTTTATTGAATCTGAAGGTTTCTTTATACCTTTCAAGCTGATTACACAATATGAGACATGTGATATAGTTACATAACTTTAGATAGATGCCAAACATAGTCATTATCCCAAATGACCATATTTGGCAGATATCATCACATAAGGAAAGGATTAATATTTCAAGCCAAAGAAATATGTAATAAAAAGTGTTTCAAGAGATGTGATTAATTTAAAACTACAAAAACAAGCTCCAGGTCAAGATGACCGTATAAACAATAAAATAGCAGATGTGGAAAAGAACATCAATTACTCATTCCAAGCTTGCATAACGGATTGCGTAACTGATTTCATAACTATATTAGAATATAATGAACTTTTGTCTAACTATCGAGGAGTAACTATCAAGGAGACAAAATGGCTTCTCTAACAACATCACAGGAGCCCCACGTACAATCACTGCCAGCTTCTGTCTCCCCACCTTAGGAATGAACAATCATTTGGGGGAACATAGGGGCCCAGTATGGGAGACTTTATTAAATAAAGGGGGCCAGGATAGGAGATATTATTATTATATAGGGCCAAAGTGAGGAACATACATTATTGGTTGATGGTGGGAAATGGTGGACATAATTACTGTAGGGCAAATTAGAGGACATTTTTACTGCTGTAATATAATTTAATTTTGAGAATACTGTCTTCCATGGGGGGAACAAAAGTTTGATATAGCGTAGAAATTGGGAAAAAAGTGAGGAATGTGCTCTGGGAGTGATTGGCTATAGGTGACTGTTTTATTTTCTGTAGCGTCGCATCATGGCAGGAAGAAGTGATGGCGGTCAACGCCATATGAAGAAAAAAATGAAGGTGAATAACTTCACTTTAGAGAGGTCACTGGTAAGTCAGTGTATTGCATGTACACACTGTACACTATATACAGAGCTCCTCTGTATAATGTCACTAATTAATGTCACTGATGATCACTGTATTACCTGTGCACTATATACAAATCTTCTGTCTATAAAGTCACCAGTGATAGCTGTATTACCTGTACACTGACACTATATACAGAGCTCCTATTTATAATGGCACTGATGGTAATATTAGTATTATTAATATGGTAGTTTTTATTCATAATCATTATTGTTGTTTATTCGGCACTGTGTGGTGGTAATATGTGGTCTGGTCACAGTGTGGGGTTATTTCTCTATTGTGTGTGGTATTATTTGGTCATCTATGTGGTCTGATCATAGTGTTGCAGTATTTCTCCCTTGTATATGGTATAATTGGTCTTGGTATAGTGGATTGTGTTTGGAGGTCACTTTTTCACTCTATCAATAAAGGGAAGATTATTTCCAGTAGAGATTAAATACGTGAACGTTTAACCCCTCCCTGTCCTGTGACTGTTACACTGTAGCATATACGCTAAGTAATCGCCTATTCTAAGGCAATGTGCCCATGTTGAATATTCGGTAAGGTACAAGAATATAACTACTATAATACTGCTCCTATGTACACGAATATAACTACTATAATACTGCTCCTGTGTACAAGAATATAACTACTATAATACTGTCCCTATGTACAAGAATATAACTACTATAATACTGCTCATATGAGCAGTATTATAGTAGTTATATTCTTGTACATATGAGCAGTATTATAGTAGTTATATTCTTGTACATAGGGACAGTATTATACTAGTTATATTCTTGTACACAGGAGCAGTATTATAGTAGTTATATTCTTGTACATAGGAGCAGTATTATAGTAGTTATATTCGTGTACATAGGAGCAGTATTATATTAGTTATATTCTTGTACATATGAGCAGTATTGTAGTAGTTATATTCTTGTACATAGGGACAGTATTATACTAGTTATATTCTTGTACACAGGAGCAGTATTATAGTAGTTATATTCTTGTACATAGGAGCAGTATTATAGTAGTTATATTCTTGTACATAGGGGCAGTATTATAGTAGTTATTTTCTTGTACATATGAGCAGTATTATAGTAGTTATATTCTTGTACATAGGGGGCAGTATTATATTAGTTATATTCTTGTACATATGAGCAGTATTATAGTAGTTATATTCTTGTACATAGGAACAGTATTATACTAGTTATATTCTTGTACACAGGAGCAGTATTATTGTAGTTATATTCTTGTACATAGGGGCAGTATTATAGTAGTTATATTCTTGTACATATGAGCAGTATTATAGTAGTTATATTCTTGTACATAGGAGCAGTATTATAGTAGTTATATTCTTGTACATAGGGGCAGTATTATAGTAGTTATTTTCTTGTACATATGAGCAGTATTATAGTAGTTATATTCTTGTACATAGGGGGCAGTATTATATTAGTTATATTCTTGTACATATGAGCAGTATTATAGTAGTTATATTCTTGTACATAGGGACAGTATTATACTAGTTATATTCTTGTACACAGGAGCAGTATTATAGTAGTTATATTCTTGTACATAGGGGCAGTATTATAGTAGTTATATTCTTGTACATATGAGCAGTATTATAGTAGATATATTCTTGTACATAGGGGGCAGTATTATATTAGTTATATTCTTGTACATATGAGCAGTATTATAGTAGTTATATTCTTGTACATAGGGACAGTATTATACTAGTTATATTCTTGTACACAGGAGCAGTATTATTGTAGTTATATTCTTGTACATAGGGGCAGTATTATAGTAGTTATATTCTTGTACATATGAGCAGTATTATAGTAGTTATATTCTTGTACATATGTAAAAATGCACACGCACGAAACGTGCTGAACACGGACATACTCCGTGTGCGGTACGTGCAGGCACGGACCCATAGACTAAAGCGGGTCCGTGCCTGCGTGCTGCCGGCCAAAAACGGACATGTTGTCCGTGTAGAAAAGCGCGCACACGTACTTACCTCACGGACACACGTTCCGTGCGATTTTGCTTGTGTGTGCCATCTACCATTGATTAACATGGGTTTCCGTGTGTACGTGTCTCGGGTACGTGCAAATACATACCGCACACGTACAAATTAAACGGATGTGTGTTGCAGGTCTTACAGGGGATTTCCCAGATAGATGGCGGCAGAGGGGGATTAATGTTAGTAAACGTTTCCATATGAAGATGCTGGATAACGTTCTGCTTCTCTTTGAATATTATATATATGTATTCTCTGCACAGCTGTTCCTCGCCGCGCTGGTGATCGGGGAGCGGTAAGTATGAGAGAGGGCTGCTCACTTCAGTCACTCGGGGGATTAGCGGTGTGATACCAATGTGATATGACTGAAAGAATGTGTGATTAGATAGGAATCATAAAAGATAGGAGTGATCCCAGATATTATTTGACCTATCAATAATTCAGTATCAAAGAGATGTCCTTTGGATAACCAATTTCACTATGATGACCAAAGAATAAGATAAAGAGGAAGTCACATTTACAGTTCCACTTACAGGAAACTTGTGGTTGGCTTAAAGACAGGTTTAAGGAAGCTTGCATATGAAATTTACGGCTCATTGCAATATTTCACTAACACTATGGTCAAACTGTGGTCGGCCAGTTGTCAACTGACAGGATGTGCAGGAAATGTGCAGGAAGCTGCCGGTGCCCACAGCAGTTTGTGGTCAAGTTACATGAACATGACTCAGCTGTCACATGCTGGTGACCATTTAAACACAACCTACAAATTTTCCTATAAAAATACACCGGACTCGCTTAATGTTAGGGATACCTTCCAGGACATTGAAGTGTACGCACTGTTCCTGTGATGCAAGATGCCATGATGTTGATTCCTTTATCATTAACTCGAGTTCCCTCCGATGTGAAAGGATTGCTACAACAAACGGTATTGTTGATGCATATTTCTGTTATTGTATAAGATTCTAAATGCCTATGTACCATTAACTATTCATGTGCTATTAAAATAAATAGTATCTTGCTATAAAGAATATTAGTATTCGTGCCTGATTAGGATATCAGTGAGCGCTTCGTAAGTACGGGCTTTCAGCCCCCTTTTTAGTAGAATTTAGCAAGACATAAATTGGCGTAGTCGGCAGGATTACTTCTATAAGAAGTAATTAACGAATTTTTGTAATTTAGAAATTAAAAACATATATTTGGCAAATTTCCAGATATTTTTTCAATCTTTTTGCATAGTGTCAAAATGTTCAGAAAACATAAGGATAATGTTAAGGAGGTTGTTGTGGAGATCCCGAGCTGGACTGAGGCTCCCTACAATCTTATAGCACATGAATTGGTCAATTGTGGATTGGTAGAACAATGGCAGAATAAGCTTAAGGGTTGTGTACCTACTGATGTTGTGAATGTACTCAGTGGTGCCCCTGTGAAAACAGGTGATGTAGTGTCTTGTGGATTGGCAGAACAATGGCAGGATAAGCTTAAGGGTAGTGAAGCTACTGATGTTGTGAATGTACTCAGTGGTGTCCCTGTGAAAGCAGGTGATGTAGTGTCTTTAGCAGGGCACAAACAATGGCAGGATAAGCTTAAGGGTAGTGAAGCTACTGATGTTGTGAATGTACTCAGTGGTGTCCCTGTGAAAACAGGTGATGTAGTGTCTTTAGCAGGGCACAAACAATGGCAGGATAAGCTTAAGGGTAGTGAAGCTACTGATGTTGTGAATGTACTCAGTGGTGTCCCTGTGAAAACAGGTGATGTAGTGTCTTTAGCAGGGCACAAACAATGGCAGGATAAGCTTAAGGGTAGTGAAGCTACTGATGTTGTGAATGTACTCAGTGGTGTCCCTGTGAAAACAGGTGATGTAGTGTCTTTAGCACGGCACAAACGATGGCAGGATAAGCTTAAGGGTAGTGAAGCTACTGATGTTGTGAATGTACTCAGTGGTGTCCCTGTGAAAACAGGTGATGTAGTGTCTTTAGCACGGCACAAACGATGGCAGGATAAGCTTAAGGGTAGTGAAGCTACTGATGTTGTGAATGTACTCAGTAGTGCCCCTGTGAAAACAGGTGATGTAGTGTCTTTAGCACGGCACAAACAATGGCAGGATAAGCTTAAGGGTAGTGAAGCTACTGATGTTGTGAATGTATTCGGTAGTGTCCCTGTGAAAGCAGGTGATGTAGTGTCTTTAGCACGGCACATCTGGATTTTGGCAAGTGCATATAGTGTAATGCATGAGCGTGATCTAAAGATGCAGAAGAAAAGTTCCCAGATGGAACAAAAGATGATAGAATTAGGTGGCCTGAAAACAGTTATGGAATGTAATACCAGACTGTTGAAGGATAAATTGGAACATTATCAGAATGTGGCAGATAAAGCTGCCGTAAAAATTGCTCATATGTGGAGTAAAGGATGGGAGATCAGTGATGCCAAGGTTCAAGGACCGTCTCAGGTGGTAACATTTCTAGGGATTCAGTGGAACAAAGTGCACAGAGAGATCTTGCCCAATGCCAGACAGAAAATTATTAATTTTCCGGTCCCTAAATCCAAACAGGAGACTCAGTCTTATATTGGATTGTTTGATTTTTGGAGACAACATATCCCTCATTTGGGACAAATGTTGGCTCCTTTGTACAAAGTAACGAGGAAAAAATATGAGTTCCACTGGGGAGAGGAACAGCAAAATGTGTTTGAGATGGTCAGGGAAGTGTGGCAAGACATTGAAGGGATTATTCAATCTACCAAAACCACTGTATTTCATGTCGATGCTCATGTCCCTACTAACTCACTTGAACGTTTGTTTAATTCAGAAGCAGATAAAGCAGCAGCCATCAGACAAGTCAGTCCAACAGTTGACAAGGCAAGGTACAGCTGTTTGGGCACACCAGAAAGAGCGACACCTTATTCCGCAGGTTTAGACCTCAGTACATTGTAAACTGTCATGGTACCGCCAGGTAAGGTAAAACCAATTTCAACAGGATTGGGTTGCCAGATACCAAAGGATCATTATGGTCAAATAGCCACTCCTAGTTTAGTGTTAAAAGGAGCCATAGTGGTGGGAGGGGTAATAGATGCAGATTATCAGGGAGAAATCAAGGTACTGATGCTAAATTTTGGAAATGAACCTTTGATCTTGATGAAACACCAGAAGGTGGCTCAGGTGTTGATAATTCTAATAAACTTGTCTGAAATAAGAGAAGGAACTGCCCCGGCAGAATTAACAATACGGGGTACTAAAGGTTTTGGATCCTCTAATATTAAAAATGTAGGAGCAAAAATATGGATTCAAAACCTCCAAGGACCGCCCTCAGAGACAGAGGTAATAGCGGTCGGAAAAGATCGTACTCTCCTGATAATGAGACCAGGAGTGGAGAAGTGGGAATATGTCCCACAAGAAAAATGTTATTTACGAGAATAATAGTGTATCTTTATTTGCAGAAGGTGTTGTAAATAAGCGGAATCCATGGTATCGGTTACTGGGAAGAGCTCGATAGTGATGAGATGGAGAAATTCCTGTGTTTGATGTTTGCCTCTCTGGTCGTTGGATGGACAAGTCTACATCAGGAGGAACATGTGGCGAATGAATTTCTGATGCACCATCACATTTTCAACACACAGATTGCTGGATCTGTACACATTCTTCGGTTACAGCCACCAGTATCCCTTATCTGGATGTCCCGGTATCGATGGAGGAAATCTTAAAGTGGAAAAGTTGTTCTGATCATCTTGCTGATAAAGACACTCGAAGTGTTCGTCTATGGAATACTACAGTACCCATTTCCATAGTGGGATGGATCAATCTTCCATGGTGGCAAGGCAATTTGAATGCAACAGTCACCAATTTGCAATATCTGGCTTTTAAGGGAGGAATTTGGGTACTAAGATATAAGACTGGACTGACTAACCTGGGATTCATCCCTATGGAGAATATAAAAATAAGTTTTGGGACAGCTATAAATACTGTAGATGCTTTTAAACCCAGCTTTGTGGAAAGGACAATTCATGATATGTTATGGCCTTATGCCAATATGTTCATAAATGGGTCTAGTGAAACTTGTAGTAACATATCGGGAAATGTAATGTGTAATGATTCCTTTGAATATCGAGCAAATGCCAAAACACATGATATTCAAGGGAGCTTTTCAGATAATATTGCTTTTAGTTTTAATATACTGTACAAAAGTAGTGAAAGTGCAACGTTTATCTAAACAAACCAAGAAAACAAAATTTGTGGCAAACGATATTTCTTGGTCATGGTATGGTATATTCCGAGTGATCTTCTTCTAGTGGAATACTGATGATGGAAAATAATCCCTGGGATCAAGGACCGATTGTGATACCAATGTGATATGACTGAAAGAATGTGTGATTAGATAGGAATCATAAAAGATATGAGTGATCCCAGATATTATTTGACCTATCAATAATTCAGTATCAAAGAGATGTCCTTTGGATAACCAATTTCACTATGATGACCAAAGAATAAGATAATGAGGAAGTCACATTTACAGTTCCACTTACAGGAAACTTGTGGTTGGCTTAAAGACAGGTTTAAGGAAGCTTGCATATGAAATTTACGGCTCATTGCAATATTTCACTAACACTATGGTCAAACTGTGGTCGGCCAGTTGTCAACTGGCAGGATGTGCAGGAAATGTGCAGGAAGCTGCCGGTGCCCACAGCAGTTTGTGGTCAAGTTACATGAACATGACTCAGCTGTCACATGCTGGTGACCATTTAAACACAACCTACAAATTTTCCTGTAAAAATACACCGGACTCGCTTAATGTTAGGGATACCTTCCAGGACATTGAAGTGTACGCACTGTTCCTGTGATGCAAGATGCCATGATGTTGATTCCTTTATCATTAACTCGAGTTCCCTCCGATGTGAAAGGATTGCTACAACAAACGGTAATGTTGATGCATATTTCTGTTATTGTATAAGATTCTAAATGCCTATGTACCATTAACTATTCATGTGCTATTAAAATAAATAGTACCTTGCTATAAAGAATATTAGTATTCGTGCCTGATTAGGATATCAGTGAGCGCTTCGTAAGTACGGGCTTTCAGCCCCCTTTTTAGTAGAATTTAGCAAGACAAGCGGTCACTGGTGAATCCTTCACAGGTGACCGCTAATCAGTACGCGGCACACAGACAGAGCCGCGGCATGAAGTGAAGTTCACCCGAGTTCATTCTCATCGCGCAACTCTGCTGTCAGCCGGCATGTATCAACGACATTGTGCAACACACACACGGACATTCCACGTACACATACACGGACATTTTACACGTACACACGGCTCGCATACACCATCACACGGATGCCATACGTACCGGAGAAACGCCCCAAAAAAACGGAACACGGACCCGAAAAACGGACCGTGTCATACAGACGTTTTTTTTGCGGAAGTGTGTTTTAGGCCTAAGGGTGCGTGCCCAGCCGTCCACGATCAGTGTTTGCAGCATGTTGGCTGTAGCATGGTTCAGCTGCATCCAAACCGCTGCGTTGTACAGTACAAGTACAGTGGATGGATTTCTAGAAATCCCGTGCCCAATGTGATTCTTTTTTCCGCAGCAAACACTGACCTGCGGATCTTCTTTCTAGACCGCAGCATGTCAATTGTTTGCTGCGTAATCGCATGCTCCTCCGTAGGGAGAACACAAGCGAGAGACCGCAGCACACTTTAGCCTCATCGTGGGTACAAGCAGCTGCGGTCTCCTGCGAAGGAGACTCGCAGCCCCGCAGGTCAGGACCCGCTCCATGCAGAACACAGTGAGTCCTGATCGTGGGCACCTACCCTAAGGGTGGCTTTGCACGTTGCAACATCGCACATGCGATGTCGGTGGGGTCAAATCGAAATTGACGCACTTCCGGCGTCACTTTCGAGATCGTTGTGTGTAAATGCTAGATGATACGATTAACGAGCGCAAAAGCGTCGTTATCGTATCATCGTTGCAGGCTCCGACTTTTTCATAATTATGCTGCAGCGACAGGTACGATGTAGTTCCTCGCTCCTGCGGCTGCACACATCGCTGTGTATAACGCCGCAGGAGCGAGGAACATCAGCTTACCTGCCGCCGGCGGCTATGCGGAAGGAAGGAGGTGGGCGGGATGTTTACATCCTGCTCATCTCCGCCCCTCCGCCGCTATTGGCCGCCTGCCGTGTGACATCGCTATGACGCCGCACGACCCGCCCCCTTAGGAAGGAGGTGGGTCGCCGGCCAGAGCGACGTCGCAGGGCAGGTGAGTGCATGTGAAGCTGGCGTAGCGATAATTTTCGCTACGCCAGCTATCACAAGATATCGTACCTGCGACGGGGGCAGGGACTATCGCGTGCGACATCGCAGCATCGGCTTGCGATGTCGCAACGTGCAAAGCCCGCCTAAGAGTCAGTATGTGTTGGTGTGAAGCATTACCACCCAATACACTTTACCATTTGGAGACTCTGGTGAATATTTGTCTTCACTATAGTTTCCAAACTAGTGTTACATGTTGAATAAACCCTTCACTAGTCCTGTGTATTCTGACAATACTGCTCTATAGACAGATCGGGATTTTTTTTTTTACATATACAGTATTTATACTGAAGCTCCTCCTGTACTATCATCACATATAGAGGCCCCCTGAAGAGTAATTACATATAGCCTAAGATAATGACACTGACACTGGGGGTACAGGATAATGACACTGACACTGGGGGTACAGGATAATGACACTGACACTGGGGGTACAGGATAATGACACTGACACTGGGAGTACAGGATAATGACACTGGGGGTACAGGATAATGACACTGACACTGGGGGTACAGGATAATGACACTGACACTGGGAGTACAGGATAATGACACTGGGGGTACAGGATAATGACACTGACACTGGGGGTACAGGATAATGACACTGACACTGGGGGTACAGGATAATGACCCTGAGGGTACAGGATAATGACACTGACACTGGAGGTACAGGATAATGACACTGACACTGGGAGAACAGGATAATGACACTGACACTGGGGGTACAGGATAATGACACTGGGGGTACAGGATAATGACACTGACACTGGGAGTACAGGATTATGACACTGACACTGGGGGTACAGGATAATGACACTGACACTGGGGGTACAGGATAATGACACTGGGGGTACAGGATAATGACACTGACAATGGAGGTACAGGATAATGACACTGACACTGGGAGTACAGGATAATGACACTGGGGGTACAGGATAATGACACTGACACTGGGGGTACAGGATAATGACACTGACACTGGAGGTACAGGATAATGACACTGACACTGGGGGTACAGGATAATGACACTGACACTGGGGGTACAGGATAATGACACTGACGTACAGGATAATGATACTGACACTGGGGGTACAGGATAATGACACTGGGGGTACAGGATAATGCCACTGACACTGGGGGTACAGGATAATGACACTGACACTGGGAGAACAGGATAATGACACTGACACTGGGGGTACAGGATAATGACACTGGGGGTACAGGATAATGACACTGACACTGGGAGTACAGGATAATGACACTGACACTGGGAGTACATGACTGATGGACTAGTGAATTGCGCTCCTGGTAATCTAATAAATAAGACACCACACACTGCGTGACATGGATTAAAATTTTGGCCACAGCAGCCCTTTATTTTAATAAGAAAAAACATCAATAAGAAAAAACAAGATTATCGGCCCAGAGATGTGGTTGTTATAAATCCCAGCCCCATATCCCCCTCCGCCGTGTACACCTAGCTCAAGGGGGAATCTGGGTATACCCCTTGATCATTTTCCTTGTGTCCGCTGAGCTCCTCCCCAGGGACCCATCTATTCCACTGTCCACTGAGCTCCTCCCCAGGGACCCATATTCCACTGTCCGCTGAGCTCTGGCCCAGGGACCCCATTAAAAACATAATTCTCCAACCAACAAAGAGGGGGTTTAAACAACCACATCCCGCCGCCGCCAAATGCTGCTGTAACATACAATATTAAAATGTTAATACAATATTAATATGTTGATATGACATTGTCAATTTGGATACATTACTGATAACAATTGATACAATACGATACAATACTAATAATGTTGATAAAATACCGATGATGTTGAATACCAATAACATTGTTAGAATATTGACAGTGTTGCAAAGTCCTGATATTGATACATTTCCCTTTATTATAGGGAGGGTGGGTGGGACAACTGCTTGTTCAGTCTTTAAGTCCAGGACAAAGGAATGACACCTTAACATGGGACCTATTTCTTATATGGCCCCTGCCCCCATCTCTCCTCCTGCTCGCCCACCACCACATTCCTTAGGTAAAAACCCCCATCCCTTACTCCTTAACCCTTTCCTGGATCTATCACTGCCTCAGTCATGTACGTTACGTCTATCTGCCTTCACTCTGCTTGACTGATGGACTAGTGAATTGCGCTCCTGGTAATCTAATAAATAAGACACTACACACTGCGTGACATGGATTAAAATTTTGGCCACAGCAGCCCTTTATTTTAATAAGAAAAAACATCAATAAGAAAAAACAAGATTATCGGCCCAGAGATGTGGTTGTTATAAATCCCAGCCCCATATCCCCCTCCGCCGTGTACACCTAGCTCAAGGGGGAATCTGGGTATACCCCTTGATCATTTTCCTTGTGTCCGCTGAGCTCCTCCCCAGGGACCCATCTATTCCACTGTCCACTGAGCTCCTCCCCAGGGACCCATATTCCACTGTCCGCTGAGCTCTGGCCCAGGGACCCCATTAAAAACATAATTCTCCAACCAACAAAGAGGGGGTTTAAACAACCACATCCCGCCAAGACTCGCTCTTGTGACACCTTACAAGAGTGAGTTCCTCCACAACTTAATGGCTCGTTCTACTCCTTCTTGTATTCCCAACATCCATATATCAATGCCAATGTCATTAAGATGTACCTTATCATCTCTCCAAAAATGTTCCTTTGTATTTTCCAGCATCTGGTGACGTATGGCCACCCCTCCGTTTTCCAACACAAATTTTGTTATTTTTTTATTAACCTTTATCCTTGTATTATTGATGCGAGCTACTGATCGCGCTGTTCTCCACATTTGTCTAGGTACTATATCCGACCAGACCACCACTGTTTCTGGGTAAGACCTCCATAAATTCAACATATCGAGCTTTATGTTCCTAACTAAATGTCTTGATGTTCTTATTGCTAAATCATTACCACCTAAATGGATAAGTAAGACGTCCGGGGGGCGGTAGAACTCCACATGATACTGGATTTCTTTTAACAGCTGATGCCACTGCATTCCCCTCTTTCCTATCCATGTCACCCGTGCCAAGGAACTGGGCAACCCCAACTGTTTGCCATTAGGCCTGACTGCTGCACGTAAGGCCCCCCAAAAAACAATTGAATGTCCCATGATCCAAACCAGGCATTGCTGTTCAGCTAAAACAAAAAACAAAAACACAATTATCACACAATTGTCTAAATGAAGACACAACTACTATAAGATTACCACAATGTACACATATATATACATGTACGCCATTTATAATAAATGTAATCGAATGTAACTCTTAAATCTGCTCGATTCCCATCTCCCGATTTTTTTAACTATGTCAGGCTCTAAGCCCCATCTAGCAGCTTCTGTGGCTGCTCCTATCCTAAATGAGTGTGAAGTGAATGCATTTGGAGACTCTCCCAATATTGTCAGGCATTTTTTAAGAACTGCTGTGAATTGAAATTGTGACAATGACTTACAATCCTCATGAATTAGTAATGAACCTTGGATATTTGGCCTTCTTGAGACATAGTTTCTAAAACAGATGACCGGGCAGGCCCTGGACCCGCTTAAAGGAAACAATGTGATCCATTTTCCTCTACCCTGTTGATCAGTTTTTGACTTTGCCAGAAAACATTCCAATCTGTCTGTGTACTGATGCACGTCCTCGTCTTGTAGACCCCCTCTGTCTGTGTACTGATGCACGTCCTCGGCTTGTAGACCCCCTCTGTCTGTGTACTGATGCACGTCCTCGGCTTGTAGACCCCCTCTGTCTGTGTACTGATGCACGTCCTCGTCTTGTAGACCCCCACTTCTGGTGGAGCTACTCGCCACCAACTCGCTGATTCTAAAAGCGCCAAAAAAGGCCAGTGTGAATGCACAACTAAAGAGAAACACTTCAAAGGGACTGCTACAGACTCGGCCTAGTACACTCAGCATCTGCTGCAATAACTGGAAAGAAATCGGACGCCGTTTATCTCTGGTCTTCTTACAACTTTTCCTGTAACCCTTTAGGGCCTGCTTAACTAAAAAATGCTTTGTGTAATCAGTGAAGTCGTGCAACTTAAACCAAAAAGCTAATCCAGACATTTTACTATCAATACTGGACAATGAAGTACCATCCACAAAGGCCCTGCTAATGTAAAATAACAACAAGGAAACATTGTCATGTAACCTGGCATCATGTCCCACTAGAGCACACAAGTTTTCCCATTCCCTCCATGCTGACTGGTACCTCTGCCATGTGCTTACACCCACAGACCGTTCTATCAGAGCGTATGCGGTGTCACTGGCAGTGACCACAGAAAATCCGGACACTTCTTGCCTTGTACCTCTGCCATCGGGGCTAACGAACGGAATCTGTCCCACTGAAAACGAGACAGAGCATCAGCCACAGAATTGCAAACACCGGGGACATGCACAGCTGTAATCTGACAATTTGACTTTAAACAGCGCAGCACTAGATGACGCAGCAACGTAACAACAGGCAGGGAAGAAGCTGATTGTTTGTTGATGACTTCTACAACTCCCAAGTTATCACAATGAAATCTCACTTTTCGGTTTTGGAAAATATTGTACCAAATTTCACAAGCAACCACTATGGGGAACAATTCAAGGAGTACTAAGTTTCGTGTTAACCCATTGTTTCTCCAACTCTCTGGCCACCTATCTGCACACCACTGTCCCGAACAATATGCACCAAAACCAGTTGACCCCGCTGCATCAGTGTGGATGTCTAGATCAAAATTTGAAACCGGTGGTCTGATCCACAATGACCTCCCATTAAACTCTATTAAGAACTGTTCCCATACCGCCAGATCGTCCTTTAATGTTCTAGCCAGCCGCACAAAGTGATGTGGAAAGGTTATGCCTGAGGTAGCTGCAGCTAGGCGCCTACAAAAAACTCTACCCATTGGAATAATGCGACACGCAAAGTTCATTTTCCCTAACAGCGATTGTAGATCCTTTAATCTGATCTTACGGTGAGATCTAGCTTCTCTGACTGCCTCCAGCAGATCACTGACCTTGTCATCCGGTAATCTGCACTCCATTGCTTCACTGTCAATCAAAATTCCTAAAAACTTGATAAGTGTAGACGGGCCTTCTGTTTTATCTGTTGCTAACGGTACTCCAAAACACTTAAAAACCGACTGAATCGCTGCCAATAATGAAGCACAAACAAATGACTTTGGTGGACCAATACATAGGAAATCATCTAGATAATGCAGGACAGAACGCACGCCGGCTTCCTTCTTTACTACCCACTCCAAAAATGTGCTAAATGATTCAAACAAGGAGCATGAGATGGAGCAGCCCATCGGTAAACACAAGTCTACATAAAACCTGCCACTGACAACCCAAGAGATGGAAGCTTTCTGGATGGACTGGTAAGAGTCTAAAGGCAGCTTCAATGTCTGTTTTTGCCATTAAAGCTCCTCTGCCGTACTTCTGTACCCATGCAATCGCTGTATCAAATGAAGTATACGAGACTGTGCAAAGTTCCTGATCGATTCCATCATTAACTGAGCTTCCATGAGGGAAGGACAGATGATGGATCAGCCTAAACTTATTGGGTTCCTTCTTTGGGACCACCCCCAATGGAGAGACCCTTAAGTTTTCTATTGGCATTTTGGGGAATGGGCCTGCCATGCGGCCCAGGTCAATTTCTTTGTTTAGTTTTGTGGAGACAATGTGAGAATATGTATAAGCTGAAGCAAGGTTACGAGAACAGGTTAATGGGCCTGAAGTAGATGGGATCTTAAAACCTTCTGAGAAACCCTCCCCCAGCAATTGTGCTGCTTTTCTATCTGGGTACCTGCTTAGATAGCCCGCCATCTCCCCGAGTCTAATTGGGGTTTCCCCCTTTTTGGTTAATCTCTGCTGTTGGGGTTTTATTTCGTTTAAAGCATTTTGATAGGCTATGGTTTCCACTACAGAAGGTGCATTCATGTCTGTACCTGCATGTGTTTCCGAATCTGCACTGGCTATCATTGAACTGCCAGCAGCAACCTTTTCTGTTTGCTGCCGACAATCCGATTGCTGATGATCTGCCGACATAGCCCTGAAAGGGCTGATTAACCCCACGTGGCGCTGTCATGAGGCGCATCCATAAACTAATATCTTTGTGATCCCAACGAATCCCTTGGCGACCAGCCTTTCGTTGGCGAAACTGCTCATCATAGCGCAGCCATGCTAAACCTCCATACGCACGGTGCGCCTCCCCGATAGAATTCATGTAACAAAATAAGGCAGAGCAATGTTCAGGAGTTTTTTGGCCTATTACACTTGCTAATATGGCAAAGGCATGGAACCAATTGCTAAATGTTTGGGGGATGAGACAATACCGTCTTTCTTGTTCCTCTCTTTTCCTCTCATCAAACCTTACTCTATCCAAGTTATATTTTTCTAAGGGCAATAATGAAAATATTTCCACATATTCGTCGGCCCAAATCTTCTCCCTAACCTCCTGTTTCAAATGAATTCCTAGAGGACCCTCAAAACATACATATAATTCTCCTTTTGCTGCATCAGATAATGTAACCCCTTGTGAAATTACTGCGTCCTCCTGTGTCTCTGGATCAGCACACGACTGACTTACCACCTTCGATGTCCGGCGACCATTCCCGCACCATGCAGCAATAGGAGAAGAAGTTATGGGTAAGCTAGACTGACTCAACGCCTCCTTAACCCCGGACACTAATTGCTGTACTACTGAATTAAGATCCCATCCTACATTGCCGGGACCTGTACCCCAAACTGCGCCCACTGGATTCATTACAGGTGTTGTTACACTAGATATAGGACAAGAAAAAGTGTTCTCACCAATACCTGGCTGCGTCCTAGGTTGACCAGCCGTCCGTGACGTATTAGTTATAGTCTCTACAGCCCCTCCATTATTGAAGTGCTGCGTGCTGCTGCCCTCTAGTGGGCAGTCGTTATCTGTGTCATAGTCATTGTCTGGAATCTCTTCTGAGTCTTGTAGCTGTAGATTTCTTGCCGGACTCATATCCTGAGCCGGCCGAAGAAGTCTTTGTCTGGTTAAAGTACTTTTGCGCAGTTGTCTTTTTGGATTCCTGCCACTCCTCGTGTAATGAGAACCCGGATCCGGAAATGTTGTGTGTCCTAAGCCCATCCCCCCGTGTTGGTTTATTTCCTGGGGTAAGGCCGTATGATGTCCTCTAGAATGATACAAAGTTTGTTGAGGAAGTTCTAAGGATTCATCGTGGGCTGTGGTCACGTCAGTTGTAGCTTGTGTGGCTGCTTCTCTGGCTGGCACCTCAGTAGAGCTGGACTTTCTCCTTGCACTTCTTGGTGTCTCTCTGGTTAGGTGGTCGGGCTCTTTTCTCTGTCCTTTGTTATTCTTGTACTGTAATTTCCTTCCTGGTTTGTAAGCAGGATCAGAGGCCGTGCTGCGCTTTGCTCTTTTCCTAGAGGTAACGGAAGGACTTATGATCCTATTGTGAGTCCTATTGGCCATTTCAGAAGTTAGTCTCTCAGGAGGTCTTGATCTTCTTAGAGTTTGATGTTCAGAAAGTTCAGAAGGGACAGATGCTGTATCCCGGGCATTCTTCAGCAATTCGTCTAGCTGGGCCTGAATCCATTCGGGCCTACATGTCAAAGCCGCGGCCTGAACGCTCTTCAGCAAGGCATCCATACTGCTTGTTCAGTCTTTAAGTCCAGGACAAAGGAATGACACCTTAACATGGGACCTATTTCTTATATGGCCCCTGCCCCCATCTCTCCTCCTGCTCGCCCACCACCACATTCCTTAGGTAAAAACCCCCATCCCTTACTCCTTAACCCTTTCCTGGATCTATCACTGCCTCAGTCATGTACGTTACGTCTATCTGCCTTCACTCTGCTGGATTATGACACTGACACTGGGGGTACAGGATAATGACACTGACACTGGGGGTACAGGATAATGACACTGGGGGTACAGGATAATGACACTGACAATGGAGGTACAGGATAATGACACTGACACTGGGGGTACAGGATAATGACACTGGGGGTACAGGATAATGACACTGACACTGGGGGTACAGGATAATGACACTGAGGGTACAGGATAATGACACTGACACTGGAGGTACAGGATAATGACACTGACACTGGGGGTACAGGATAATGACACTGGGGGTACAGGATAATGACACTGACACTGGGGGTACAGGATAATGACACTGAGGGTACAGGATAATGACACTGACACTGGAGGTACAGGATAATGACACTGACACTGGGGGTACAGGATAATGACACTGACACTGGGGGTACAGGATAATGACACTGACGTACAGGATAATGATACTGACACTGGGGGTACAGGATAATGACACTGGGGGTACAGGATAATGCCACTGACACTGGGGGTACAGGATAATGACACTGACACTGGGGGTACAGGATAATGACACTGACGGTACAGGATAATGATACTGACACTGGGGGTACAGGATAATGACACTGGGGGTACAGGATAATGCCACTGACACTGGGGGTACAGGATAATGACACTGACACTGGGGGTATAGGATAATGACACTGACACTGGGGGTACAGGATAATGACACTGATACTGGGGGTAGCAATGGGCCACCCAGCCTTGTGTCCTGTAGCAATGGGTCCCCCAGCCTTGAGTCCTGTAGCAATGGGCCCCCCAGCCTTGTGTCCTGTAGCAATGGGCCCCCCAGCCTTGTGTAATGAAGCAGTGGGCCTCTCTTCCTGTCCCCCATTATGCCATTGTTCACACACACACGTTCTCACCTGTCCTCCGTTCCTGCGCTGTCCTTACCTTACCAGTCCGCAGGATCATGGACCCCTCCATGATCTCGTCCGGTGCACGGAGCCGCCGCAGGATGCCATCATGGCTTTACTGCTGTTAAATGCTTTGCGGCGCCGTAAAGCATTTAAATGCAGTAAAGCAAGGAAGTCAGCCTGCAGCGGCGGCTCCGTGCACCGGACGGGTCACTGAGGGGGTCTGTGTCTTGCGATCTGGAGCACCGCGGGAACAGAGGAGAACAGGTGAGAATGATTTTTTGTTTTCTTCGGCTCCTGAGCGCTTACCTGCAGCCCTGCGCATCCTCTCCTCTGCTGCTCCGTCGGCAGTGTGATGACGGCCGCTGTGTCGGAGCGGGGCTGAGCAGCTCCTCTGCCTCCTGTCACCGGCCGCACTGTTCACATGTACGCGCGTCTGAAGGATGCACGTACATTTGAATAGCGCGCGGTGCAGGACCTACGATGAGTCACATGACTGTGATGTCACCACAGGTCCTTCTGCAGCCGCAAAAACTGCAGCGATAGTACAGAACTTGTGCTATCGCTGCAGTTTGTAATTGAAAGGCTGGGGGGCCCTCAGAGCATGGGAGGGGGGGGGGCATCAGAGCGTGGGGGCCCTGCCCAGTCTGCCGCATATAACGCCGGCCGTGAAAAACCGGCGGCCCCGCGGCGCTGTACACAGCTCCGCACTAATTAAAGCACATGGGGCCCACTGAGGGCCCGAGGCCTACCGGGGGATTCCCCGGTACCCCGACGGGCCAGACCGAGCCTGGCCACAACCATAGACTCTGGTATTGGTCAAGATCTATGGTTGGATTGACCAATGAACCCAAGAGGAAATGGCTTCTGTATCTGGCATCGAGTGTGGGTTAGATGACTATCAGAACAATTCCTGTATGACTACATTATGCCATACTATGGTTTATTTTCAGTGGTTGGTCGAGGCCCCATAGTCCCATTGAAGAGAAATCTTAATTCTTCACCACAGAACACATGGATAATTGTCTGTTTCTAACCTTATGGTAACAGTTTGGTGAAGGCCCTTTTCTCTTCCCCATGACTGTGCCCAAGTGCACAAAGCAAGGTCCATGAAGACATGGTTGAGGGAGTTTGGTGTAGAAGAACATGACCGGCTACACAGAGCCCTAGCTTCAACCACATCCAATACCTTGGGGATGAACTATAATGGACATTGTGAGCCCGTCACTCCCCAAAACATCAGTTCTGATCTCACAGATGCTCTTTTAGATGAATGGGCAAAACGCCCTACAGACACTTCCAAAATCTTAATACAGTCATATGAAAAAGTTTGGGCACCCCTATTAATGTTAACCTTTTTTCTTTATAACAATTTGGGGTTTTGCAACAGCTGTTTCAGTTTCATATATCTAATAACTGATGGACTGCGTAATATTTCTGGATTGAAATGAGGTTTATTGTACTAACAGAAAATGTGCAATCCGCATTTAAACAAAATTTGACCGATGTAAAAGTATGGGCACCCTTATCAATTTCTTGATTTGAACACTCCTAACTACTTTTTACTGACTTACTAAAGCACTAAATTTGTTTTGTAACCTCATTGAGCTTTGAACTTCATAGGCAGGTGTATCCAACCATGAGAGAAGGTATTTAAGGTGGCCACTTGCAAGTTGTTCTCCTATTTGAATCTCCTATGAAGAGTGGCATCATGGGCTCCTCAAAACAACTCTCAAATGATCTGAAAACAAAGATTATTCAACATAGTTGTTCAGGGGAAGGATACAAAAAGTTGTCTCAGAGATTTAAACTGTCAATTTCCACTGTGAGGAACATAGTAAGGAAATGGAAGAACACAGGTACCGTTCTTGTTAAGCCCAGAAGTGGCAGGCCAAGAAAAATATCAGAAAGGCAGAGAAGAAGAATGGTGAGAACAGTCAAGGACAATCCACAGACCACCTCCAAAGACCTGCAGCATCATCTTGCTGCAGATGGTGTCAATGTGCATCGGTCAACAATACAGCGCACGTTGCACAAGGACAAGCTGTATGGGAGAGTGATGCGAAAGAAGCCGTTTCTGCAAGCACGCCACAAACAGAGTCGCCTGAGGTATGCAAAAGCACATTTGGACAAGCCAGTTACATTTTGAAACAAAGATTGAGTTGTTTGGTCATACAAAAAGGAGTTATGCATGGAGGCCAAAAAACACGGTTTTCCAAGAAAAGCACTTGCTACCCACAGTAAAATTTGGTGGAGGTTCCATCATGCTTTGGGGCTGTGTGGCCAATACCGGCACCGGGAATCTTGTTAAAGTTGAGGGTCGCATGGATTCAACTCAGTATCAGCAGATTCTTGACAATAATTTGCAAGAATCAGTGACGAAGTTGAAGTTACGCAGGGGATGGATATTTCAGCAAGACAATGATCCAAAACACCGCTCCAAATCTACTCAGGCATTCATGCAGAGGAACAATTACAATGTTCTGGAATGGCCATCCCAGTCCCCAGACCTGAATACCATGGAAAATCTGTGGGATGATTTGAAGCGTGCTGTCCATGCTCGGCGACCATCAAACCTAACTGAACTGGAATTGTTTTGTAAACAGGAATGGTCAAATATACCTTCATCCAGGATCCTGGAACTCATTAAACCTACAGGAAGCGACGAGAGGCTGTGATTTTTGTAAAAGGAGGATCTACAAAATATTAATGTCACTTTTATGTTGAGGTGCCCATACTTTTGCACCGGTCAAATTTTGTTTAAATGCAGATTGCACATTTTCTGTTAGTACAATAAACCTCATTTCAATCCAGAAATATTACTCAGTCCATCAGTTATTAGATATAGGAAACTGAAATAGCTGTTGCAAAAACCCATATTGTTATGAAGAAAAAAGGTTAACATTAACATTGGGTGCCCAAACGTTTTCATATGACTGTAAAGGCCCTGTCACACACAGAGATAAATCTTTGGCAGATCTGTGGTTGCAGTGAAATCATGGACATATTGTTCCATTTGTACACAGCCACAAACCTGGCACTGATTGGCCACAATTTCACTGCAACCA
The DNA here is from genome assembly GCF_048569485.1 of Anomaloglossus baeobatrachus. Classification (NCBI taxonomy): domain Eukaryota; kingdom Metazoa; phylum Chordata; class Amphibia; order Anura; family Aromobatidae; genus Anomaloglossus; species Anomaloglossus baeobatrachus. The sequence goes on along the minus strand of NW_027442062.1, from coordinate 5,839 downwards.
CAGATGTGCCAAAGATTTATCTCTGTGTGTGATGGGGCCTTAAGACCTTAAGAGGAGAGAGATAGCTTTTAAAGTGCAAAACAAATGAACTATTTTTTAGGGAAGTGACACATCATTTTTTTCTTAAAAAACATTAAAAACAGACACCATACCAGAAACAATCAGATCACTCCATATCGGTCCCATACAATGGAAACATCATGTAGTAAGATCACAAAGATAAATAAAGCATAACAGCATGCTATTGCTGCATTGTATTGCAAATCGCCCTACATCCATGTAAATTATTAAAGTCCATAGAAAGGTGAATATAATACCCAAATACGGTGGTTAAATTAGGGGCCTCGGTTTATAACGGGGTCAGATTATACTCGAGTATATAGGGTAACTTGAGATGAGAGGGCCTTGGTGGGGGAGGAGCGGTATTACTTTACAAGTGACATTATGGGGCAGTGGGGGACTTTATGGGGAAATGAGGGCTATTATGAGGCAATTAGCAAGGGGATTGTGACAGGCAGCATAGTATAATAATGAGGAGCTGGGGAGAATTTATGCAGAGATGTTATAGAAAGGGCAAGTTTTGGGGGTACATTATGGAAAGGGGCACTTTGTGGCCCTATTTTGGAGAGGAGCAGTGTGTAGGGGAATATTTTGTGCAGGAAGCAATTAACAACCCCTTCTAATTCCTCTTGTTCCCCCAGACAGGGCCGTATTTGCCACTAGGCACCCGTGGTCCCGTGCCTAGGGCGGCACGTTGCGGGGGGCGGCACTTTCAGGCAGCAAAAAAAAAAAATATATATATATATATATATAAATTTATTTATTTATTTATTTATTTATTTTTTACATCCCCGCCCCCCGTCCCTCCCTCCGTTACACTTGGCTGTGTTCGGGGGGGGGGGGGTTTGGGGGTGCTTTGGGAGGGAGGGGAGGCGCAGTTCTGTCTATTTAAATACACGGCGGGCGCCAGGCATAGTGAGCTGATTAACCCCGGAAGTTCCATCGCCTGCACTTCCGGGGTCAGAGGCGCGCGGGCGCGACAATCAGCTCACTGCCCCATGCTGCAGCGTCCAATGCTGCAGACAACACACGCCGCGGAGGAGGACGCGTCTGAAGCTGGAGCCAGCCGGCAGAAGAGGATAATCACCAGAGCAGGGCAGCCGGCAGCTGAGCAGATAAGGCAGAGCCTAGAATGTATGGGCACCTTACAGGTTAGTTGATGATGGTTGCGATGCCTCTTTTTGTCCACTATAATCATGCAAGGGGAGGCTGGGGGGAGAGAGGCTGAGGCTGGGGGAGGCTGGGAAGAGAGGGAGGCTGGGAAGAGAGAGGGAGGCTGGGAAGAGAGAGAGGCTGAGGCTGGGGGGATGCTGGGGAGAGAGAGGCTGGGGGGAGGCTGGTAAGAGAGAGGCTGGGGGGTGGCTGGGAAGAGAGAGGCTGGGGGGAGGCTGGGAAGAGAGAGGCTGGGGGGAGGCTGGGAAGAGAGAGGCTGGGGGGAGGCTGGGAAGAGGGAGGCTGAGGCTGGGGGGAGGCTGGGAAGAGGGAGGCTGAAGCTGGGGGGAGGCTGGGAAGAGAGAGGCTGAAGCTGGGGGGGGAGGCTGGGAAGAGAGAGGCTGAAGCTGGGGGGGAGGTTGGGGGGAGAGAGAGGCTGAGGTTGGGGGGGACGGTGGGGAGAGAGAGAGGCTGGGGGGGAGAGAGGCTGAGAGGAGAGAGGCTGATGCTGGGGGGAGAGGGAGGCTGGGGGGAGAGAGAGGCTGAGGCTGGGAGGAGAGAGGCTGATTCTGGGGGAGGCTGATGCTGAGGGAGGCTGATGCTGGGGGAGGCTGGGAGGGGGAGGGTGAGGCTTGGAGGAGGGAAGCTGATGCTGAGGGAGGCTGAGGGAGGAGTGAGGCTGATGCTGAGGGAGGCTGATGCTGGGGGAGGCTGGGAGGAGGGAGGCTGATGCTGGGGGAGGCTAGGAGGAGGGAAGCTGATGCTGGGGGAGGCTAGGAGGAGGGAGGCTGATGCTGGGGGAGGCTAGGAGGAGGGAGGCTGATGCTGGGGGAGGCTAGGAGGAGGGAGGCTGATGCTGGGGGAGGCTAGGAGGAGGGAGGCTGATGCTGGGGGAGGGTGGGAGAAGGGAGGCTGATGCTGGGGGAGGTTGGGAGGAGGGAGGCTGATGCTGGGGGTGGTTGGGAGGAGGGAGGCTGATGCTGAGGGTTGTTGGGAGGAGGGAGGCTGATGCTGGGGGAGGCTGGGAGGAGGGAGGCTGAGGCTGGGGGAGCAGAGGCTGAGACTGGAGGGAGGCAGAGGCTGAGACTGGGGGGAGGCTGGAGGGAGGCAGAGGCTGAGACTGGGGGGAGGCAGAGGCTGAGACTGGGGGGAGGCTGGAGGGAGGCAGAGGCTGAGACTGGGAGGAGGCAGAGGCTGAGACTGGGGGGAGGCTGGAGGGAGGCAGAGGCTGAGACAGGAGGGAGGCAGAGGCTGAGACTGGGGGGAGGCAGAGGCTGAGACTGGAGGGAGGCTGGAGGGAGGCTGAGACTGGGGGTAGGCTGGAGGGAGGCTGAGACTTGGGGGAGGCTGGAGGGAGGCAGAGGCTGAGACTGAGGGAGGCTGGGAGGAGGCAGAGGCTGGGACTGGGGGGAGGCTGGAGGGAGGCTGAGGCTGAGACTGGGAGGAGGCTGGAGGGAGGCTGAGACTGGGGGGAGGCTGGAGGGAGGCTGGAGGGAGGCTGAGACTGGGGGGAGGCTGGAGGGAGGCAGAGGCTGAGGCTGGAGGGAGGCTGGAGGGAGGCAGAGGCTGGGACTGGAGGGAGGCTGAGACTGGGGTGAGACTGGAGGGAGGCTGAGACTGGGGTGAGGCTGGAGGGAGGCTGAGACTGGGGGGAGGCTGGAGGGAGGCAGAGGCTGAGACTGGGGGGAGGCAGAGGCTGAGACTGGGGGGAGGCTGGAGGGAGGCAGAGGCTGAGACTGGGAGGAGGCAGAGGCTGAGACTGGGGGGAGGCTGGAGGGAGGCAGAGGCTGAGACAGGAGGGAGGCAGAGGCTGAGACTGGGGGGAGGCAGAGGCTGAGACTGGAGGGAGGCTGGAGGGAGGCTGAGACTGGGGGTAGGCTGGAGGGAGGCTGAGACTTGGGGGAGGCTGGAGGGAGGCAGAGGCTGAGACTGAGGGAGGCTGGGAGGAGGCAGAGGCTGGGACTGGGGGGAGGCTGGAGGGAGGCTGAGGCTGAGACTGGGAGGAGGCTGGAGGGAGGCTGAGACTGGGGGGAGGCTGGAGGGAGGCTGGAGGGAGGCTGAGACTGGGGGGAGGCTGGAGGGAGGCAGAGGCTGAGGCTGGAGGGAGGCTGGAGGGAGGCAGAGGCTGGGACTGGAGGGAGGCTGAGACTGGGGTGAGACTGGAGGGAGGCTGAGACTGGGGTGAGGCTGGAGGGAGGCTGAGACTGGGGTGAGGCTGGAGGGAGGCTGAGACTGGGGTGAGGCTGGAGGGAGGCTGAGACTGGGGTGAGGCTGGAGGGAGGCTGAGACGGGGGAGGCTGGAGGGAGGCTGAGACTGGGGGGAGGCTGGAGGGAGGCTGAGACTTGGGGGAGGCTGGAGGGAGGCAGAGGCTGAGACTGAGGGAGGCTGGGAGGAGGCAGAGGCTGGGACTGGGGGGAGGCTGGAGGGAGGCTGAGACGGGGGAGGCTGGAGGGAGGCTGAGACGGGGGAGGCTGGAGGGAGGCTGAGACTTGGGGGAGGCTGGAGGGAGGCAGAGGCTGAGACTGATGGAGGCTGGGAGGAGGCAGAGGCTGGGACTGGAGGGAGGCTGAGACTGGGGGGAGGCTGGAGGGAGGCTGGGACTGGGCGGAGGCTGGAGGGAGGTTGAGACTGGAGGGAGGCTGAGACTGGGGGGAGGCTGAGACTGGGGGGAGGCTGGAGGGAGGCTGAGACTGGGGGGAGGCTGGAGGGAGGCAGAGGCTGAGGCTGGAGGGAGGCAGAGGCTGGGACTGGGGGGAGGCTGGAGGGAGGCTGAGACTGGGGGGAGGCTGGAGGGAGGCTGAGACTGGGGGGAGGCTGGAGGGAGGCTGAGACTGGGGTGAGGCTGGAGGGAGGCTGAGACTGGGGTGAGGCTGGAGGGAGGCTGAGACTGGGGTGAGGCTGGAGGGAGGCTGAGACTGGGGGGAGGCTGGAGGGAGGCAGAGACTGAGACTGGGGGGAGGCAGAGGCTGAGACTGGGGGGAGGCTGAAGGGAAACTGAGGCTGAGACTGGGGGGAGGCTGGAGGGAGGCTGAGACTGGAGGGAGGCTGAGGCGGAGACTGGGGGAGGCTGGAGGGAGGCTGAGGTGGAGACTGGGGGGAGACTGGGGGGAGGCTGAGGCGGAGACTGGGGCAGGCTGAGGCTGGGGGGAGGCTGAGGCGGAGGCTGGGGCAGGCTGAGGCTGGGGGGAGGCAAAGGCTGAGACTGTGGGAGAGAGGCTGATGCTGAGGGAAGATAGAGGCTGATGCTGGGGGAGAGAGGCTGATGCTGGGGGGGAGTGGGAGAGAGGGGCTAATGCTAGAGACAGAGGACAAGGGATGAGGGATAGTGCAATGACAAAATCGATTGGGTGGGGGGAGTGTAAGGACTCAGAATAAGAGGGGGGCAGCATTGGGAGCTCATTATGGAGAAGGGGCGGCATGTGTGGGATCAGTTTGGAGTGGAGCAATGTAGGGGAGTCAATATCAAGAGTGGGGTAGTGTTTGGGGGGGGTCTCAGCATAAGCGTTAGTGTGGTGGTCTTAGCATGAGTGGGGCAACATGAAGGTCTCATTATGGAAAAGAGGAAGGCAGCATTAGGAGCTCATGGAGAGGGGCAGCATGCATGGGACATTGTGAGAAGGGGGCAGCATGCATAGGAGGGGGCAGCATGCATGGGACACTGTGAGGAGGGGGCAGCATGCATGGGACACTGTGAGGATGGAGCAGCATGCATGGGACACTGAGGAGGGGGCAGCATGCATGGGACACTGTGAGGAGGGGGCAGCATGCATGGGACATTGTGAGGAGGGAGCAGCATGCATGGGACACTGTGAGGAGGGGACAGCATGCATGGGACACTGTGAGGAGGGAGCAGCATGCATGGGACACTGTGAGGAGGGGGAAGCATGCATGGGACATTGTGAGGAGGGGGCAGCCTGCATGGGACATTGTGAGGAGGGGGCAGCACGCATAGGACACTGTGAGGAGGGAGCAGCATGCATGGGACATTGTGAGGAGGGAGCAGCATGCATGGGACATTGTGAGGAGGGAGCAGCATGCATGGGACATTGTGAGGAGGGGGCAGCATGCATGGGACATTGTGAGGAGGAGGCAGCATGCATGGGACATTGTGAGGAGGGGGCAGCATGCATGGGACACTGTGAGGAAGGGGCAGCATGCATAGGACACTGTGAGGAGGGAGCAGCATGCATGGGACATTGTGAGAAGGGAGCAGCATGCATGGGACATTGTGAGGAGGGGGCAGCATGCATGGGACATTGTGAGGAGGGGGCAGCATGCATGGGACATTGTCCTCACATCATGCTGCTCCCTCCTCACAATGTGCAGATCATATTTCATAATTGAGCAAGGTGTGGTGGGTATAATTTATAAGGGAGGGCAGTGTGGTGTTATTAGGGGCAGTGTGACAGTCACAGTATATAAGTGGGGACGGTGTGGTGGGAATATTTTTTTTATACTCATGCTATGTTTTGATGTGCCCGTGGTGATCCCCATTGGGGGGGGGGGGTTAGTACCCTTCGTTTCTTGCTACTTTTTAAAGTGTGCCACAGAGTAGATCTGCCTTGAACAGATGTCGTGTGCGAAAACTCAGTTTTACGTTGTCACTAAGGGGCGCGACCACTCAAA